>NW_026606151.1:2472500-2545000 GCF_029834395.1 Sorex fumeus
CCTGGTGTTGCTGGGGGGGAATTGTCAGTCATCCCAGGGATCTCACCTGGTCAGTGGGACGCAGGACGCTAAGTTATCCCCTGGACTATATCTCTCAGGAGGTTAGGCCCCTCCTGATGACCAGATCTTAATTTAATTACATTTCCTTATTTCTAAATGAGGTCACACTTCTGGCTAAATATTCTGCTGTCTGGAGACTGGACTGTAACGTTAACCACCAATCCTGATACAAAATTAAAAGAGAAAAGAAGACAGATGGTTAAAAATATTTCTGTAGTGGTGGGGGTGGGGTGATAGATTTATATCTCCCAAAACATAAGTTGGAGGCTGGAGCGATAGCACAGCAGGTAGGGCGTTTGCCTTGTACTTGGCTGAGCCGGGTTCGATTCCCAGCATCCCATATGGTCTCCCGAGCACCACCAGGAGTAATTCCTGAGAGCAAAGCCAGGAATAACTCCTGTGCATCCCCGGGTGTGACCCAAAAAGAAAAAAAACAAAAAAAAACATAAGTCGAAGTCATTTTTGGTCCCCAAAGAAAAGCTGACGTCACCACCCCCAATACTTCCAAGCATTGTTTTAATTTTAGGTGTATGAGGTCATGACTACATTGATATATACTGTGAAGCTATCATTGTAATTAGTTATTTTACCATCTTTCTGGGCGACCTTCAAATTTGCAACACCATGTTATTGATTTTTTTTTTTTTGGTTGTTGTTTTGTTTTGAAGCCACACCCAGTGGTGCTCGGGACGCACTCCTAGCTCTGCACTCAGGCATCAGTCCTGGCAGGCTCGGGGGACCACGCGGGGTGCCAGGGTCAGAGCCCAGGTCAGCCATATGCAGGGCACTGTATTATTCCTCTGGCTCCACTAATCTGATGTTGTTGAACGCTGTCTGTGCTGTGCATTGCCTCCCCATGCCTTCTTTATTTGGTGCTGGTAAGCTTGTAGTTCTTGGTCCGATGTTCTCCCCTCCCTTTCCCTTTGCTCTTACTGTCTCTGCGATGGCCTGGGCTCGTGCACTTGGCTGTCCTTGCTCACACTTGGTTACGGTGCTGGCTAGAATGCTTGTTTGTGGCATCAGGGATCCTAAACAACAAAGCCACTGGGTTGGCACTGAAGCAAGTGAGGCAGAGTCAAGGACTGAACTCTTAGCCCCACTGGCCACACGCTTCTAAGGCAGGCACTGGCGTCTCTCCAGACCCCACTTCTCGATCCTCTTTACCGTTTTCCACCCTATAATCCCCCTTCCTCTTCCAACTCCCTATCTGTAATGTTTCTAATTTTAATTCAGTTTAGATTTGTCTGTTTGGGGGGGGATTTTAGGTTTCAGTTTAAGGGAAATCAGATGGAATCCATCTCTCTGACTCATTGTGCTTTGCATAATATTCTCAGTGCTACCTAATTTGCGAATGGCAAGGTTTCATTCTTTTTCTTAGCTGAGTAATATTCCATTGCATAGATAGACACGGCTGATTGACTTAATAGCTTTCCCGTCAACAATGGGCTACAGAGGCAATGGTGAGTCCACTGGGAAACTCCACTGAGCCTGGCGTGTGGCATGCTGTACCTTCTGGGTTGGTAATCATTCCCTCTAATGATCACACAGAAATGAAATCACCTAATGACATATTTCTCAGAGCATATTCCTGTCTAGTGACACATGGTGTCAAATACACATCTATTTTATCTATACAATCACTGTTGAGCACTTAGGTTGTTTTCACATCTTAATTTTTTTCAGTTTTTGGGTCACAACTGGTGATGCTTAAGGACTACTGCAGGCTCTGCACTCAGTACTAAATACCTCCCTGGTGGTGCTTGGGGGACCATATGGGATGCCAGAGTTTGAACCTGGATCAGTCTTGTGCAGGGCAAGTGCCCTACCACTGTATTACCTCTTCAGCCTATTTCCACATCTTGCCTGTTGTAAGTAATGCTGCAAGGATCATAGTGTGACATATATCTTCCTCAAAGGTTTTGTGTTCTTCAGATAAATCCCCAGAAGTGGAACTGCTGGATCTAATGGAAGTTCTTCATCTACTTTTTAAAAATCTAGGTAATGGGGCCGGAGCAATAGTACAGCGGGTAGGGCATTTGCCTTGCACGCGGCCGACCCAGGTTCGATCCCCAGCATCCCATGTGGTCCCCCGAACACCACCAGGAGTAATTCCTGAGTGCAGAGCCAGGAGTAACCCCTGAGCATCACTGAGCGTGACCCAAAAAGCAAAACAAAACAAAACAAAATCTAGGTCATGTTTGGTTTATAACACTGTATAATTTTCAGAAATGTAGTTTTATGCTTTGCCAACTATATATCAGACATTACGATTCCATCCCAAACACAATTTTGGGACCAGAGAGGTATAATACAAGGGTTAAGGCCCTTGTCCTGGTACACTCAGGTTAAATTTTTGACCCCACATATGGTTCCCTGAGCACTTCCAAGAGTGATCTCTGAGTATGGAGCCAGGACTAAGCCCTGAGCACTTCCACGTGTGGTGGTCCAAAGATGACTCCCCTCCAAGAAAAAACCCAACAAAAACAAAACACCCAGTTTCCATCCACTGCTGTGAGAAATTCCATGACTTGCTCACTAATCCTCTTTTACTCTGAGAACCAACATTCTCTTGTCAGAATCTGAGTGGTTTTGTTTATTTGCTCAAAAAAAAAATCATCTTCTGGGGCTGGAGTGATACTAGAGGGAGGGTTCAGCAGTTTGTCTTGCACGCGGCCGGCCCCGGTTCAACCCCTGGCACCCTATATGGTCCTGAGCACCTCTAGGAGTAATTCATTTTTTTGAAAAAGTTATCTCTGATCACTTAATTATTATTTTTCAATCACTTAATTATTATGTGCAACTTATAGAACAATATATAGACACGCTTTTAAATAGACTTTATTTTTATTTATTTATTTATTTGCTTTTTTTGGTCACACCCAGTGATGCTCAGGGGTCACTCCTGGCTCATGCACTCACTCAGGAATTACTCCTGGCGGTGCTCAGGGGACCATATGGGATGCTGGGAATGGAACCTAGGTCGGCCGCATGCAAGGCAAACGCCCTAGCCGCTAAGCTATCACTCCAGCCCCTTAAATATACTTTAAATACTAGTAACGTGATAAACACTTGAAGCAACTGTAGTACTAAAACACCGATTTAATAACATTTTCAATATTATTTAAGCCTGCAATCTAGTCATGTGAACAAAGCAAATATCTAAGTATTATTATAGTTAAGTTCTGCCAAATCTGAAATATAGGAGAGCTTATCTAGGATTTCAGAATATCCTTCTTGAATTCCTTTGGAGTAATTGATTAAAAAGTTGACTAAAAGTGAAGAAGAGTGGAACACTTTCAATTCTCAGGATGAAGTATAAAAAACCATACCTATTGATGAGAGAGCTATATTTGTTTACTCTCTTTTATCTTTTGGAAAATATAGAATTTGTCTTATTCAAGAATCATACAAGGAAAGCAGTTATTTGTATGTATTAATTACCCTGCATTGGGCTGGAGCGATAGCACAGTGGTAAGGTGTTTGCCTTACAAGCAGCCAACATGGCCGACCCGAGTTCGATTCCTCCGCCCCTCTCAGAGAGCCCGGCAAGCTACCGAGAGTATCTCGCCCGCACGGCAGAGCCTGGCAAGCTCCCCGTGAGGTATTCGATATGCCAAACACAGTAACAACAAGTCTCACGATGGAGATGTTACTGGGCCCGCTTGAGCAAATCGATGAACAACGGGAGGACCGTGACCGTGAACTCTGCATTATTTAACACATAATCATCTTTTGAAATGTTGCATTGTTTGAGGTCCTCTACATAACTTCTTGGAGCAGAGTGAGGAATAATCTCTGACCATCACTTGGTGTGTCCCCCTACAAACCAAAAAAAAAAAAAAGGCCAAAACCAAAAACCCATCAGAGAAATAAAATAATTTGCCCCTTCTGACTTATTCAACTCTCATTACCCCCTTGAGGTCCATCCACATTAAAAGTAGTGATTGGGGCTAGAGTGATAGCACAGCGGGCAGGGCATTTGCCTTGCACACGGCTGACCTGGGTTCGATTCCCACCATCTCATATGGTCCCCTGAGCACCACCAGGAGTAATTCCTGAGTGCAAAGCCAGGAGTAACCCCTGTGCATTGCCGGGCGTGACTCAAAAAGCAAAAAAAAAAAAAGTGCAGATGAGGTTAATGGTAAAGTGTATGCATGAGACCTGGGTTTGATTCCTGGCACCACCACAGTGAATTTAAATAAAACTGCATTAAAAAAAAACATTCCAACTTGTGACTTGTATGAATGAGGATGGCACAGTCTTTCCCCATTTGGGTGCTGGTACAGGGACAGCTGGTGGTCACTTTCCAAACAGGAAGTGAGGAGATTTCTCTTCAGGGAAAATGACCAACCTCCGGGAAATGAGGCATTGGCACCAAGACCTTAGGGGTCCCCAACAGCGTTCTGTACAGAAAGAAGCTCCTGCACACCCCAGTCTGCAAATTTGGAGGTGTCATTACTTTCTTTTGCTTGGGCTCCCCTCTCTCCAGAGAAGCCCCTCTCTCTTGGACGCTTTATCTTCCCTCGCCCCTCTTATTTTTTTTTTCCTTTTTGGGTCACACCCAGCGATGCACAGGGGTTACTCCTGGCTCTGCACTTAGGGATTACTCCTGATTACTCCTGGCGGTGCTCGAGGGACCATATGGGATGCTAGGAATCGAACCTGGGTCGGCCACGTGCAAGGCAAACGCCCTGACCGCTGTGCTATCACTCCGGCCCCGCCCCCCCCCCCCGCTCCTCTTTTAATAAAATTGTATTACTTCACCTGAACAAAAGCAAGGCAGAAACAGGATAGATGTTCAGCCTCACCTGGAATGTACCCAACCACGCAACGGAACAGCCAGAAGAACAGCAACAGTTAATATGCACCACTTGATCACTTGACTTCCCGTTAATCGTCGAGTTGCTCGAGCGGGCGCCAGTAAGGTCTCCATTTGTCCCTGTCGCGTGCAATTACAATGGGTCTCATCCCCCTGACCCTGAAGGCGTCACCAGTAATATGCACCAGAAACAGATAATTAGAAAAGAGAGAAAACAGAACTCACCTATGCGCTGGAAGCCGAGTTAACCAGTAGACACCCGAGAACCAGTTTGTTTACACCCAGTGACTTTCCCAAAGCTCATACCTGATGCCAACTTCTAACCTGCAGATGTGCGGCAGGCAGGGGCACAAAGGATCGCCAGGTGGCGCTGTTCTCCACTGCAAACCTATGGAAACAACCTGGGTCCACGAAGGGAGAGGAACTGTGTCATTGACACGTGGAGAAGGGATGGACAGGTGTACGACCTGGATCCATATATATACCCACACCTACATTCTATAGGGCCTTACATAAAAAAGTGGTGGATGAAAGAAATGAGTTGTAAAATATTTTCAACCCACTTTATTTTCTTTTTCTTTTTTTGGTCACACCTGGTGATGCTCAGGGCTTACTCCTGGCTCTGTGCTCAGGGATCACTTCTGGTGAGTGCAGGGGATCACATGGGGTGCCCAGGATTGAAACTGGGTGGGCCGTGTATAAAGCAAGCACCTTAACTGGGCTCCCGTTCTTTTCTTTTCTTTTCTTTTCTTTTCTTTTCTTTTCTTTTCTTTTCCTTTCTTTTTTCTTTTCTTTTCTTTCTTTTCTCTTCTCTTTTCCTTTCCTTTCTTTTCTCTTTCCCTTCCTTCCTTCCTTCCTTCCTTCCTTCCTTCCTTCCTTCCTTCCTTCCTTCCTTCCTTCCCAGAGGGTGGGGGTTTGGGCCCAGTGCTCAGACTAGTCCTGGCTCTGTGCTTAAAAGTGACCTCAGGGATCACAGGATCACAGGCAGTGCGGGGGATCAAGCCAGAGTTGGTTGCATGGCCACGTGCAACCACATACCCTCTGTGTCTCTCGGCCTTTAATCAGGTTCTTAACTATAAGCAGCAGAAAATCCTTCTGACCCAAAGGATTGCCTGTGAGGGTAGAATGTGGTTAAAGAGTCACTGGGAAGACGAAGAACCCGAATGCGGGCTGAGCCCATTGGCGCTGGGTCCGCTGGGTCGGGGAAATGACTCACAGGGCGGGAGCTTGTTCTCTTTGCTTGTTTTTGTTTTGGGAACCCACCTGCTATGCTCAGGGGGTTACTCTGCCTCCACGCTCAAGGGTCATTTCTGGCGGCGATTGAGGGACCATAAGGAGTGCTGGGGATGGAACCTGGGTCGGTCGCATGCCAGAAAAATTGCTTTAACTCCCATTCTGGCTATCTGGCTCCAGATTTTACCCATTTAAAATAAGACCTAGGGCCAGAGTGATAGTACAGCGGGTAGGGCGCTCTCCTTGCATGCAGCTGACCTGGATTAAATCCCCCCAGCATCCCATATAGCCCACTGAGCCTACCAGGAGTGATCCCTGAGTACAGAGCCAGGAGTAAGTCCCAAGCACTGCTAAGTGTGGCCCCCGAACATGATAAGACAGAAACACCCTGGTGGCTGGAGAGGTAATATATTGGTTAAGTCACCTGTCTTACATGTGCTGACCAAGTTTTCAATCCCTGACACCTCATATGGTCCCTTGAACCCAGCCAGGAGTGATCCCTGAGCACAGAGTCAGGAGCAAACTTTGAGTACCGTAAAATACCGTAAAATAAAATCAGGGTTGTAGGGGGAGCAGAGAGATAGTACAGAGGCTAAGTTGCCTACCTGGCATGCGACTGACACACGTTTGATCCCCACAGCACAGGGTCCCCCAGGCATCACTGAGTGGAGTCCCAGAGCCACTGAAAGCTGCAGAGGTGACCTGGAACATTCCTGGCACCCCCAGCCCTCACCTTGAAACACTGGCACAGTTGAGAATCTCTGGGATGGGCCCCCAGGCCTCCTGAGCACCACTTAGGTGGCCCCGAAGAAAACACCAAAACAGGGACCTGAGCAATAGTGCAGTGGGGAGGGCATTTGCCTTGCAAGAAGCAGACTCGGGTTCAATCCCCGACATCCCATATGTTTTTCCGAGCACTGTCGGGAGTAATTCCTGCGTGCAGAGTCAGGAGTAAGACCTGAGCATCCCCGGGTGTGGCCCAAAGACCAAGAAGAGAGAAAGAGAGAGAGAGAGAGACAGACAGACACACAGACAGACAGAGACAAAAACCAAAACAACAACAGCAGAATGAAACCTCTGAAGAAAAGATGGCACCAAGTGTTAACACATCTGTTTATGCTTGTGTTGGCTAAGTAGTTATCAATATTTTCAACACTTATCTGTATGGAAAACATGTCTGAGTTGTAAAAAAAAAAAACTTCCCTCAATAAATCAGAAGTAAGTGTCGGGGCATGCAGGCTTATGCGGACAGCTCCTTATCTAACCACGGACAGCAGACCCCCTGCGGATGTGGAGGCCACCCCGCCCTCGCTATCCCGGCGTTCCTGCAACGGCTTCCTCGGCTTCCTTGCCAGTCCCTGGCACCTGCACCCTGTGCTTGGCGCCACGCGCAAGGCTGAGTAATGCTTGGCTTGCTGCTCACGGGGCTGGAGTGAGTCATTCCTCACTGAGATTCAGAGGCCTTTATTCTGGCTCCCGAGAAGGTATCTGGTTTGGAGATGAGACCGGAAAACGGAAGAGAGAGAGAGAGAGAGAGAGAGAGAGAGAGAGAGAGAGAGAGAGAGAGAATCTCAGAAAAGTTGGAAACGTTTTCAATTCTTTGGAAATATTGGAAAAACTATTTGGAAATATTTCACATATGCATACACACACACAACATGTTTTTGACCCACACCTGGCGATGCTCAGGGGTTACTCCTGGCTCTGCACTCGGGAATTACTCCTGGTGGTGCTCAGGGGGCCATATAAGATGCTGGGGATCCAACCCAGGATGCTGTGTGCAAGGCAAGTACCTTACTCACTGTAGTATCTATCCAGTCCATATATACGTATATATGCATTTACAATAGATATTGTAAAATGTAACCAAGCCTTTTTGTTCAGACAGGTACTATATTGTTGCCGATAGATGCAAATTAGGGCGATTATAGAGGCTGCCCCCAAAACCTCTATCCCTCTCGGAGAGCCTGGCAAGCTACCGAGAGTATTCCACATGGCAGAGCCTCGCAAGTTATCCGTTGTGTATTCGATATGCCAAAACCAGTAATTACAATGGGTCTCATTCCCCTGGAGACGTTACCAGCGCCCGCTCGAGCAAATCGATGATTAATGGGAAGTCAAGTGATCAAGTGATCAAGATGTAAATTAGTAAGTCTATATATAATGGGGGGACTTCTTAGCAGTGTTGGGGGGCACCATAGCTATTCCTGGCCATGAGGTGCTTGGGGCTGGCAGGAGCTGCTCTCCTCCCTCCCAGGACACTGCAGAAGGGTACAACGTGGGACTGGAGAGCAAGGGGAGGGTACTTACCTTGCACGTGGGTTACCCGGTTTGATCCCTCGCATCCACATGGTGCCCCGAGCACTTTCAGGAATAATACCTGAGTGCAGAGCCGGGAGTAACCTGTGAGCATCACTGAGTGTGGCCCCCAAACGAACAACAACAAAAAGAGATTCCATGCATTGATTTGATAGTTATGTATTACAATAGCAACAGCACCCCAGCTCTGGCTAATACCTTTAACATGTTACATAACCCTTCACTTTGGGGGTGAGGATATTTATGACCTGATCTTTTTGTTTGTTTGTTTGTTTTGTTTGGGGGGTCCACACTTAGCGATGCTCAGGGGTTATATCTGGCTCTGCACTCAAGAATTACTCTTGGTAGTGCTCGCAGTACTCAGGGGGACCATCTGGGATGCCGCAGATAAAGCTCACTTGGCTATGGGCAAGGCAAGTGCCCTACCCGCTGTATCCCCATAACCATCATTAAATTTTTTTTTATTGAATCACTATGAGATAGACCCTTACAAAGCGGATTTGGTTTCAGTCATACAGTGTTCCAACACCCATTCCTCCATCAGTGTACATTTTCCAGCACCCGTGTCCCCAGTTTCCCTTCCATCATAAGCATCATTTAAATTTTTTTTTTTTTAAATTTTGTTCAGGCCACATCGGCAGTGTTCAGGGATTATTCCCAGCAGGCTCTGGTGATCATAAGGAATGCTGGAGATCAAACCCAGAGCAGCTGCGTGCAAAACAAGCACCCCTACACACTGTGCTATCAACTTCTGGACCCTTACCCAACCTTTAAAAGGAAGGAGATTCAGACACATATAACCATGTGGCTGAATAAATTTTTATTTTAATTTTATTTATTTATTTATTTATTTGCTTTTTGGATCACACCCGGCGATGCACAGAGGTTACTCCTGCACTCAGGAATTACCCCTGGTGGTGCTCAGGAGACCATATGGGATGCTGGGAATCGAACCCAGGTCAGCCGCGTGCAAGGCAAACGCCCTACCCACTGTGCTATTGCTCCAGCCCCTAAATAGATTTTTAGACCCGTAAGCTGATTAAATAATGCCTGTCACAAAGCTACACACACTGTGGGACTGGACATATGCCAGGCATGAAGAATAAATGCAGAGAAGCAAAGCAGAAGAGTTTTATGAGGAGATCGTGGAGAACCTTAGTTGAACAGGTAGAGAGTTTCAGTCTTGTAAGATGAAAATACGCTGCTGGGGAAGAGACGAGCAGCTCTGTGAGTACATGCAAACACTTAAACACGGCGAAGGCAGTCAACTCCATGTGCGTTTCAAACCAGAACCAAACAGGTAAACGTCAAACGACCCATCAGCCACTCTGTTACTACAAGCGAAGAATTTGAGGCACAGAGAGGGAGTCACCCGGCTAAAGGTGCTGCGGTGCAGACGCACGGCCTGGAGGGGGCGCTGTGGGCTGACTTTCTATGAAGAGTATCACACCGTTCAAGGCGCCAGGCTTCAATGTAGCCAAGACATCCTGCGCGCAGAGAACGTTCAGAAGACGGACCCGGGACTCGGCGCCTGTTAGCAGCAAGGAGAGTGGGCTTTCGCTGGATACCAGGAAAATAACCCCCCTTCCCCTCCCCACAACCCATTCTTTCAGTGAGGAGTATTGATATTTACATTTTTAAAAATTATTTATTTTTTGCTTTTTGGGTCACACCTGGTGATGCTCAGCGGTTACTCCTGGCTCTGCAACTCAAGAATCACTCACTCCTGGCGGTGCTCAGGGGACCAGATGGGATGCCAGGGATGGAACCAGGGTTGACTGTGTGCAATGCAAGCGCCCTACCCGCTGGACTAGATCGCTCTGGCCCCATATAGTTTGCAGGCA
This sequence comes from Sorex fumeus, assembly GCF_029834395.1. Taxonomy (NCBI): domain Eukaryota; kingdom Metazoa; phylum Chordata; class Mammalia; order Eulipotyphla; family Soricidae; genus Sorex; species Sorex fumeus. Next base: position 2,482,776 of record NW_026606151.1, read on the forward strand.
GCACATAGTTTGATTTTATGTTTCACTCCTTTTGACGATTTCTGCTGATTGTAGAGTTTTTGTGTGTTTATTTGTTTTCAGGCCAGTGCCTCAGGGCTACTCCAGTCTCCCTACTCAGGGTTGCTCCTGCAGCTGCCTGGAGCTCAGAGACCAGGTGGTACTGGGGTTAAGCAGGTCAGCCACAGAAAGGCAAGAGCCTTAACCCATGCATGCACTGTCTTCTTCTCTTGGTCATGATTTACATTTATTTTTATTATTTCTGGGCGGAGCAGAGTGATAGTACAGTGGGTAGGGTGTTTCTTTCTCCTCCCTCCCTCCCTCGCTCCCTCTCTCCCTTCCTCCCTCCCTCCCTCTCTCCCTCCCTCCCTCCCTCCTTCCTTCCTTCCTTCCTTCCTTCCTTCCTTCCTTCCTTCCTTCCTTCCTTCCTTCCTTCCTTTCCTCTCCCCTCCCTCCTTCCCTCCCTCCCTCCCTCCCTCCTTCCTTCCTTCCTTCCTTCCTTCCTTCCTTCCTTCCTTCCTTCCTTCCTTCCTTCCTTCCTTCCTTTTTCTGAGGGGAGCCACACCCAGCAAGACTCAGGGTTTACTCCTGGCCCTGCATTTAGGAATTACTCCTGGCAGTGCTTGGGGGACCATCTGGGATGCTGGGGATAGAACCCTGGTCAGCTGTTTGCGTTCAAGGCTTAAACACTCTACTATGACAGGAAGTTTCTGATTTCAGGGTCATCTCGAGGTACACTCATTTGATGATTTGCTTCATCTTGCTACTTTCAAGATTCATCTTTTTGTCTTTTGAAACTTGGTCTCATACCTCTATCTTTGAGCGCTGAGTTTCTTGGATGTTTCCATCTAAATGTCTCATTAAATCTGGGCCGTTTTCAGTCACTACTTATTTCTATATTCTCTGTCCCCACTTTTCTGGGGCTCCTGTGCTGTGTGTGTGGGTTCTTTGGATGGTGTCCTGTTTGGTCTTTCTTTTTCTTTTTATTATCAGTATTTTATTTTTTTATTTTATTTTTTCGCTTTTTGGGTCACACCCAGCGGTGCTCAGGGGTTACTCCTGGCTCTGCACTCCGGAATTACTCCTGGCGGTGCTTGGGGGACCATATGGGATGCTGAGAATTGAACCCGGTCGACTGTGTGCAAGGCAAGCTCCCTAACCGCTGTGCTATCGCTCCAGCCCCTGGTTTGGTCTGTTCTTGTTCTTCGTCTGTGTTTTCTTTCTCTCTCTGTCTCCGTCATTTCTGCTCTCAGCCCTTCAAGTTCACTGACTCACCCTCCCCACTCTTCTCTGCTTAAATGTGACTTTGTGTTGTGAATTTTCATTTCCTGAATCATGCTCTGCAGCTCCAAAGTTTCTTCCAGTTTCTTTGCATGTTTTGTCTCTGTATTGGTATTTCCATTTTGTTCACACGTCTCTACCTTGCCCTCACCTACTTCTAGTTATCTGAGTAACCCTAAAGAGAGCATTTTTTCCCCCTTGGGTGTGAGATGGGACGTGGGTTCCTGGGCCACACCCAGTGGTGCTCAGACCTTACTCCTTTTTAAAATTTAATTTTATTTTTACAGAGTTGTTCACAATAATTTGTTACATTTAACATTCCAGCACCAATCCCACCATTACACCTACCCACCACCATATTGTGAATGTTTCCACTCTGATCCCCAAAGCCTGTTCCCGAAGAAAACCTAAATAATTTCGTATTGCTTGTTAAAAATAATTTGCTAAAAATTATGCAAAAAAATTTCCTTAGAGAAAAGCATGTGAAGACTGTTGTATCTCACCCTGGAGCCAGTAAGCCCTTGTATAAGAGATTACTAACATATGAGATGTTTGTGCACTCCAGGTTTTTTAAAATTTTAAATACGGTTATACAGCTGAAGTTACTTAATTTTTGTTTTTAACTGGATGGTGACTTTCAGGTCTGGCAGCATCTCTGCAGCGTATTTTTCTGTGTTACTCTTTTAGCACAGCGGTAGGGCGTTCGCCTTACAAGCGGCCAACATGGCCGACCCGAGTTCGATTCCTCCGCCCCTCTCGGAGAGCCCGGCAAGCTACCGAGAGTATTCGATATGCCAGACACAGTAACAACAAAGTCTCCAATGGAGACGTTACTGGGCCCGCTCGAGCAAATCGAAGATCAACGGGAGGGCCTTTACCTTTTACTCTTTTTTGAGAGATTATTTTTTCTTTTTGGGCCAAACCCAGCACTGCTCAGGAATTACTCCTGGTAAAGCTGGGGCAACAGAACAGTGGGTAGGACATTTGCCTTGCACACAGCTGACCTGGGTTTGATCCCCAGCACCCTCTCATGGCTCCCTGAGCATTGCCAGGAGTAATTCCGGAGTGCAACGCCAGGAGTAACCCCTGAGTATTGCTGGGTGTTGGCCAAAAACCAAAAGATAAAAGAATAAGAAGACTCTCTCCTGTCAGTGCTCCAGGGACATATGGGATGCCAGTGATCAAACCTGGGTCTGCCTTGTGCAAGGCAAGCACCCAACCTGCTGTCCTATCTCTCTGGCTTTTTTTTTCTCCCTTCTGTTTTTGGGCCATACCTGGCGATGCTCAGGGCTGACTCCTGGCTCTGTGCTCAGGGGACCATACTGAGTGCCGGAGATAGAGCCCAGGTCAGCTGCGTGCAAGGTAAGTGCCCTTCCTGCTATGCTATTGCTTCAGCCCTATCGTGGGTTCACAGATTCCTGGCTGCTGTGTGGCTAGAGATTGTTTTGGTACCACACGCACTTGTGCTCAGGGCTTACTCATAGTTCTGTGCTCAGGGATCACTCCTGGCAAGCTTCGGGAAACACATGGTGTGTCAAGAGATCAAATCCAGATCAGATGTTTGCAAGGCAAGTGCTCTATTGCTACACCATCTCTCCAGCCTCAACTGAGGCTCCCCAAGCCGTACTCAGCAGGCCAGGGGCAACTTCTGGGTATTAGGTCAACCAGTGCTCAGGTCTGAGGTAGACCTATCAGGAGGCTAGCAAGTCCAGCCATAGTGCAGTGCTGGGGGAGGGTTCGCCACTTGTGAACCGGATCCTGGGAGGCTGTTTCTGGGCTGAGGATCAAGCTTAAGGCCTGAAGTTAAACTCAAGTCTTTTCTGAGCCTTTCCTATGGCATTTGCCATTACTTTCTAGTTTACCCCCACATACGCAGGTGGTTTGGAATGTCCTAGTCTTCATTATAGCCTGACCCACGGTACTGTCTCTCAGGCTCTGCAGAAAGTTAATTCATTGAGCAGCTATTATGTACAAGATTGGTGATGCTACAGATGGCGATGCAGATGGTGCTGCAGATGGTGCCGAGGAATGAACGAGTTCCTAGACCCTCAGTGGGTGTGATTTTTTTCTTTCATTTTTTTTTGGGTCACACCCGGAGATGCACAGGGGTTACTCCTGGCTCTGAACTCAGGAATTACTCCTGGTGGTGCTTGGGGGCCCATATGAAACACTGGGAATTGAACCCGGGTCGATCGTGTTCAAGAGAAACACCCTACCCGCTGTGCTATCGCTCTAGCCCCAGTGGGTATGATTTTGTAAGCTGTCCATTCAGGTTGCTGTCATCTTTAGGAAGACTTTGCTGTCTACAGGTAAGAATATATGAACATGGGTTTAAGGTTTTAGACCCCAAGGAGCAGGAGATCATAACATGAAAACATGACTGTAAATATTTCACCGAGAAATCAGAATTATCATCCATATCCCCAAACACTACTTATCAACCATGTGTTCATCTGCCTCTGCCACTTGGCAGCAACTCCCCAGAAACCTTTGCAAAGACAACTGCAAACAGTCACAATGCCTGCAGCATGTTCTCTTAAGAAGACACATATCCAAAGCAGACCCAGGGTAGAAATATTTAATGTCCCAAGAAAGGCTCAAACTAGGTCAGGTTTACAATGCATACCCCTGGGGCTGGAGAGATAGGATAGCAGATTGGGCGCTGGCCTTACACGAGTTCAATCCCAGCATTCCATATAGTTCTCAGTGCACCACCAGGAATAGTTCCTGAGCATCAGAGTGTGGCCCCAAAACACAAAAAAACCCCCAATAAAATACATGTCCCAGGACCGTGAAAGTTGGTGGGCATTGACCTGGGGTTTGATCTCAGCATCCCAATGGTCCCCTTAGCCCTGTCAGGATAATTCCTGGATGCAGAGCCAGGAATAAGCCCTGAGCATCAACAGGTGTGGCCCCCCAAACAAACAAACAAACACATGTCCCAGAAGTCCTTTCCTGCACAGTCTGGGCGAGGACCACACTATCTTTTGTGAGACCGAGGAGGTGGAAGTGATGTAGCAGCCGTTTGGTTTGTTGGCAGTGGAAAGGGGTTTGGTGCCTGGCACGGTGAACACTCAATGGGTAGGACCAGTCCGGGGGTGTGACTGCAGGGCAGGACTTACTGTGTGCAGGGATGCCTTCGGACAGTGCTCAGGGAGCAAATGTGGTGCCAGGGACCGGGCCAGAGAATGAACCTGGGTCAGCTGTGTGCAAATACCTTAAATCTGAAGTCCTGTACTCTTCTCTGTTCATATATATATGCATTCGCGGCTGCACGACATCTTATTATCTCATTCTTACTTTGGACAAACTGGCAGGCTACCGAATGTAACCTGTCCACACGGCAGAGTCTGGCAAACTCCCCATGGGTTACCCAATATGTCAAATACTAATAACAATGATGGGTCTCATTCTCCTAACCCTGAAAGAGCCTTGAATATGACACTTTTAAAAAAATTCTCCGGGCTAGGACAAAGGAGACGTTACTGGGGCCTGCTCGAGGCAATCGACAAACAATAGGATGGTCGTGATATATATATATATATATATTTTTTTTTTTTTGGCCACACCTGGTGGTGCTCAGGGCTTACTCCTGGCTCTGTGCTCAGATTTCATTCCTGGAGGTCTAAGCAGACCGTAAGGGGAGCTGGGGAACTGAACATGGCTCGACTGTGTGTAAGGCGTGCACTTTCTTCTCTGTCTTATCTTTCCGCTCTTCCACCCTTTCGGGAAGATTGAAAATAACTGGTTGGTGCTCAACCACCCCTAGTCAATGCTTGGCAGTTCACTGAGCTTGACTGCATGGCCATGATGATGTTAAAAGTGAGGATTCTCAGAGCGTGGGAAGTTAAATTCTCAAAATGACCAGAAAGCCTGGGGAAACCTTTTGTTTTCACTTGTTTCATTCAACCAGACTATAAGTGATCTTCTGGAAGCCAATTACCCAAGATCCCGCCCAGCATTCCCTAGCCCTCCCCCACCAGTGGATGCCTTACAGCGCCAAACAGCTGTTTTTTTTTTTTTTTCCTTAATAGGCTTGTGAATTCTCCGCATTATCCTTCCTTGCTAGGAGAAAGTGAGGCAGAGGAAGGAATCTGATGCCATTTCAATTCCACCAAATGCTTGGGATTCTTGAGGCAACTATCAACATTTTGGCTCATGGGACAAGCGAATCCTAAGCATCTGAGGCGAGCAAATGACCTATGTGAGAACCGAACAAGGAAGGGCGCAGGGTCCTGGGTCCTGTGGGATGCTTACATGATCATTCCGAGCTCTCATTTGATTCTTCAGGGTTTCCACGGAAAACTGTGTCACAGGCGACTGCTAAAATTCCCCTCTTCATTTTCCTAGTCCTGGGGAACGAATTCAGGTCTCACTGCATGCAAGGCATACGCTTTCCACTGAGCTTCATTTCCAGTTCAGTTGCCCAATCCACGAAAGATGAATTTCTCTGGGGGGAGGGCCACACCCAGCCACGCTCAGAGGATCTCTTGAGCCAGCAATGCTCCCCCACTCTGTGCTCAGGAGATTAAAATGAAGGTTCAAAAGATGCAGAGTAAGTGCGTAGCCCCCTGTACTATGCCTTCAGTCCAGCCAGACGGACAGGTCAAGCTCTTCGTGGCGACCAGTTGCGACAGGATGCTGGCGAGGCCTGTTTAGCAATGCTGAGGGTGAAGGTCACAGAAGCAGATTCTGTGTCACTGCAGAATAAGAGAAATCAGGAAAACAGCAGTGCTCAAAGGATCACGTGTTCTTTAGACCCTCCTCCACTTCCCAAAGAAATCTGTCAGACTGTGGGAGATAGAGAGGGGAAACAAACATGAAGGGAAACACAGAAGGGTCCAGGAACTTCGAAGGTGGCAGAGAATGGCTGTGTGCACACGGGGGTCTGTCTCTGCTGTTGGGAAGAAAAATGTCCCGCTAGGCTGGAGGGAATTGAATTTTCTGATTTTTGACAGGAAGCGGCTCAAATTCAATGAACTGTGGCACCCACAATTCATCCGAGCGCTGTCTCCAGGGCCATCAGCCCTGGAGAATACTCTGTAATGTACCGCAGAGAGGGGCATCCACAGCACTGCTCAAAGGTCAGACCCTCAGGCACCAGCACCAAGCCCTCCCCTCTCAGCGACCTTAGGCTCTGGCATGTGCTGGCTGCTAGGAAGACTCAACAAATTTATAGCCAGGAAAACCTTCTCCAGCTCATCCTCAAAAATCTGGAGCGTAATCACTATTGGCTTAGAAAAACACACAGAAAAATAAAAAAGAGCTGTTCATTACCAAATAATCTAACCGCAAGGGGAAGAGTCTGAATCCGCTCCAGAGACAAGAGATTCAGAGCGGAAAGGGGCCGGCGTAGACTTCGGTGCTGTGGCTGGAGATGCACCCCCATCCACCCCTCCGGGGTGAACCTGGAAGCATCAGGCATCCTCAAACCTCTGGAAGCAGCTGAGTGGCTGATAAAGCGTTAGCCACGCCCCTCAGGTGCTCACTTGCGTTTCAGGGACCTACTAATAGGCACCGTGACAATCTCTTCATTTCCCAAACAGAACAGATCCGACGTCAGCCAAACCAACATTATTAGCTGTTTCAGGGGACTCATGGGTTAATGAGACGACCACGCCCAACTCCAGCCCGTTTTCGGATTATCTGGTTCATTGGAAGAACGCTTATTCAATTCCCTGCTGAAGAAGAGTCCCAGGTGGTTTCTGAGTGTTCGGAGATGCTGGGGCCCAATTCCGTTGCTTCAGGTCATTTCCTGGAGTCTCATTTCTTCTGCTTGACCCCATCTGAGTTTTCCACTCGAACCACCACATTCCTACAGACGGTTTCAGCCAAACCGAGAGTAATGGGAACTAATGTTTGTTTTGTTTTTAAATTTATTTAAGGAACACAAAAATGAGCATCATTTTTAAAAAAAAAAAACAAAACAAAACAACTTTTAATTCCTCATATGCTGCCTCACCACTCCATAAGCAGTTAGAAAATATCTGGTTCCTAGACGGACTGGTTAGGTGGCGGGATCTTAGACAAGAACAGGGAGTTCTTTTCCTTGAGGGTGATGGGTAACGCCACCCTCCATGGTCACCAGCCTTCCTTGGCCCACCCAGTCTCTCCTCCCGCACAAATGCCTGTCCCCACTAGCCCCAAGGCCCAGGTGGGTGATGACAGCTGGGAAAATCTAATTTCTTGACTGGTTCTGTTTATGCATTAAAAAAAAAAAAACTGGGAACACAGATTGTCTTCTGAGGACCAAATTTCAAACTCGGCCTCACCGGAACCCAGCTCTAACCCAACAGACCTACAAATACGAGCGAGGTAAAGCAACAAGATACACTTTGATGGAGAAACAACGAATTCCATTGTTTCATAGAAATGACTATTTAAAAGATTTTTTTTTTTTGTTTTGTGTTGGTGCCACACCCACTGGCAGTGCTCAAGGCTCACTCCTGGCTCTGTGCTCAGGGATCACGTTTGGTGGGGCTCAGGGGACCGTGTGAGGTGCCGTGGATTGAAGCTGAGCTGGGTCCATGCAAGCAAGGCAAGCACCCAACTCCTAGCCTGTTATTTCTCCAGCCTGAAAATATTTTATTAATGGGTCCTAACGTCATGGCAAAAGTGTTGTTAAATAACATTAAAAACCCAACCCAACCCATCTACAATATTAACTGCCAGTGTTCTTTGGAATCTAAAATGTGAGATGCTCTGGAGTATTCCTGGGCTGCCGCAGGGATTTCGGGGAGGGTTTGCGCCCCTGGGAACAGAGGGCGGTGCTCAGTTTCATATACCCGTAAGAAACTACAGTTCACTACTTGGCCTTACTGAAGACGCGCCCTCGTTCAATGCCCAAGTGAGTGCTGGAGTTGGGGGGGGGGGGGTGCGCGTCAGTCCTCTCCCACCGCTGGGCGCTGGGGGTGGGCCGCGGGGAAGATCCGGACGGTACAAGAGCAAGCTGGGAGGCATCTTTGCATCTTTCAGCCTCATTGACTGGATTGTAAAAATAAAGCTACTTAGTAGTATCAAGTCCTTTTTTTTCTTTTCTTTTTTTTTTTTTTGCATGATAGGAGTGTAAATAAAAGTTCCATAAACCAGTATACACGTTTATGGGACAGTAATCAGAAATACGAACCAAAGGGGGGGGAAAAAATCTAAAGAAAGAAAGAAAACCCACAAAGCTGCCCGGGTCCTAGACGGTTCCCTGGCTGCATCCGCTCCGGGGCCACGGTACTAGGGGAAGTGTGAGGCTCTGACTCGCGCCAACAGGCAGTCCCTGTCTTCAGCAGGGGTCGTGGGGGAGGAGGAGGAGAAGGAGGAGGAGGAGGGTGGCCCCCTGGGGCGCGGCCCTGGGCCCCTCGCGCTCCTGGGCGCCTGGAGGGGCACCTTGCGCGCTGCGGGGTGCATCCTTGCGCTTCCTACAGTGCTATGCTGCTGGGGGCCGGGGCCAAGTGGACACCGCTGGGGGACAGGCCTCCGGGTGGGGGAGGGGGCCGGCGCGAGGGGCTGGGGCTGTTGGCTCAGTCTCTCCGCGCCCACCGTCCCCCCGGGGGTGGTCCCACGCCTGCCCTCCGTGGGCGCACGGGGCGGCAGCAGGGAGGCGGCGGCTTGGAGGGAAGCGACTGCGCTGCCCCTGGCTGCCCGCGTCACGGGGGGCGCGGCGGGGTCCGGCGAGGGGCGAGCCCGCGGAGGAGGAGGGCGAGGGCGGCTCTCTGCCCTCCCGGGCGCGGCGTCATACACGGCCCTCCGCCTTCTCTTCTTCCATGGCCTGGCTCTCGGCTTCCTTCCCCGGGTTGCAGGCCTCTTCTCGGGGCTTCTTGCCCAGGGATCTACTGGCCTCTTCCTGGAGGGGGGAGAAAAAAAGAGAGAGAGAGAAAGAGAGAGAGAGTGAGATGCTTAGTCCAGTCGCTGCAGCTCTCTGCCACTGCCAGGCTGGGAGCAAGGGGCCTTGTGTGTGTGTGTGTGTGCGTGTGTGTGTGTGTGTGTGTGTTGAGGGGCACGGGGTGTCTATGGGGGAAATCACGATGCTTCCCCAGGACGGTGTTGTCATCCAGGTGCGGCCGGGAGACCCTCTCTGACCCTCACATGGGAAGGCTGGTTCCTGGAGCCCTAGAGTCAGAGACGGTGCTGTCTCTCTCAAAACACTGGAAACTGAGCTTCCTCACGACCCGGCAATAGCACTTTGGGGAATATGCCCCAAGGACCCAGAAAATACAGCAGAAACGCCATTTGAACTCCTACGTTCATGGTAGTACTATGCACAATAGCCAGCAACTGGGAACAGTCCAAGTGCCCGAGAACAGAGGACTGGGTACAGAAACGATGGCACATCTACGCAAAGGAATAACTACGTAGCTGCCAGGAAACATGAAGTCATGATGCTTGCTTCTACATGGATGGACATGGAGGGTATCCTGCTGAGTGACATGAGTCAGAAGGAGAAGGACATACAAAGAATGACTGCACTCATGTACAGGATATAAAAAAAATAGCCCTGCACTGTAGCACTGTCTTCCCGTTGCTCGTCGATTTTGCTCGAGCGGGCCCAGTAACGTCTCCATTATGAGACTTCTTGTTACTGTGTTTGGCATATCAAATATGTCACGGGGAGCTTGCCAGGCTTTGCCGTGTGGGCGAGATACTCTCGGTAGCTTGCCGGCCTCTCCTAGAGGGGTGGAGGAATCAACCAGGTAGGCCAGGTTGGCCACGTGCAAGGCAAACACCCTACCCGCGGGGCTATCGCTAGTGAGATTAATGGCCAGGGACATTAGAAACAAGGGCTGGGATGGCGAGAAGCTTGCCACAAAGGCTGGCAGGAGGGCAGTTAGGACGAAGAAGAGAGAAGAGACCATTACGGAACTGAGTGCTGAAAGGAGGTACTGTACTGCAAACCATAATGTCCAAAAGAGGTGGGGGTGGAGAGAGAGAGAGAAGAAAGAAAAGTGCCTGCCATAGAGACAGGTGGGGCAGGAGGGAAACTGGGAACACTGGTGGTGTGAAATGTACACTGGTGAAGGGACGGGTGTTGGAACATTATGTGACTGACTGAAGCCTGATCATGAACAACCTCAGGTTAACTGTGCATCTCACTGTGATTCAATTAAAAAAAAAAAAAAAGCAAAGTCAAGACAAACAAAGGCCTTACTAGATTTCCAGGGAAATCTTCAATGTCATTCATGGCCAGGCCAGAGGCTCACAAGTCTCTGTGCCTGTGGGGAGTGCGGGGGCCCTCCAGATGCAAACCAGCCGCAGAACAGGTCTGAGTGTCCTTTCTGTGGGCCCGTCCCCCGTCCTCCCCATCACCCGGGGGAAGCTCGCTCTCCAGTTGGGGGCCGGGCATCCCGCACGCACCTTTGCATCCTGCTCTGCAAACTTCTTGAACATGTTGGCGTAGATCCTGCGGTCCCTCTCGTTGTGCTCCTTCGCTTTTTTCTGACACACAGAGATCTGCAGCCGGGCCGCCTTGTTGTGGGGATTCACTTCTAACACTTTCTCGAAGTCGCCCCGGGCTGACTCGAACTCGTTCATGAGCAGCTGGGCCTCCCCTCGCCGGTACAGGCCCTTCTCATTGGTATTGTCCAGGCCCAGAGCCTAAGGAAAGGACGTCGATGGTTTAGAAGGAAGGGACAGAACTTGAGGGGCCGTAGAGAGAGAACTGGGCTTAAATCATTTACCAGTGCTCTCTGGAAAAGGCACACGGAAAGAAACGAGGCTCGGGGCTGGAGCGACAGCACAGCAGGGAGGGCGTTTGCCTTGCAGGAGGCCAATCCAGGTTCTATTCCTAGCATCCCATACGGTCCCCCGAGCAATGCCAGGAAAATCCCTGAGTGTAAAGCCAGGAGTAACCCCTGTGCATCACTGGGTGTGACCCAAAAAGCCAAAAAAGAAACGGGGCTCAAGGCAACTGCAGATTACTTACTCAAACACAAGCAACCACTCAAATTGGTCATTAGAGTTAAGGCATCTTTTAAAACGATTCCACGGGGATCAGGCTGGGGTGGGGTGGGGCTCTTGAAAAATTCACTTTCAAGTTTAGTGGGGAGTGGGAGAGAGAGAATGGGGAGTCACGAGTGGCCTTGCACACAGTCAGTCATGGCTCAGTCCCTGGCATCACCTACAGTTCCCTGGGCTCCACCAGGAGTCACTGAGAAGAGCCAGGGATAGTCCCCGAGCCCTGCAGGGTATGGTCCCAAAAGTCCAAATGATGCGAATGATAACAGGGCTGGAGCGATAGCACAGCGGTAGTGCGTTTACCTTGCACGTGGTCAACCCTGGTTCAATTCCCAGCACCCCATATGGTCCCCCAAATATTGGCAGGAGTAATTTCTGAGTGCATGAGCCAGGATAACCCCTGTGCATCGCTGGGTGTGACCCCATCACCATAACAATAACGATGATGATGTTATATAAAAATTTCAACAGGAATATAGGCCCAAGAAAGACTGAAAACTGTTTTGGAAAAGAGCGTGAGAGGGGCTCGACCTAACAGGGAAGGAGACATTGCCAGTGAGACTGTGACATGGGGCAGGGCAGGTGGCTCAAAAGGCTGGGGCTCCGGGGCTGCACACAAGGGCCAGGCTCAACCCAGTCACTGCATGCTCCCTGGAGCACCGAGCCAGGGGCACCCCACAGCACTGCCAGGTCCGGCCCCCAAATCCGCAGCAGGGCGACTCCCCGTCCACAGACACACTGCCCAGCGGAGACCACGGGCAGTGCTGGGGCTGGTGGCTGGGCAGGGCAGGACAGGGACTGCACCTGCAGTGATGAGGCGGTGACGAGGCAGGGCCGGCGGCTCGGTCAGGGAGAAGTGGGGAAGCCAGCGGCAAGGCCCAGATCAAACCCTGATGAGTGAGTGTCTGTGCCACAGCCACACAGCCCCAGGCACACAGTGCATGGGACTGATGGATGGATTGGACGGGGATGCTCAGCGCTGCTCAGGCCCAGCAGGCTGGCCGGGGAGGGCGTGTGGTACCCAGGAGCAAACTCTGGGGCCTCTGGCATGCAGCGTGTGTTCTACTACCACACCCCAGACATTGTTTTATTATTATTATTATTATTATTATTATTATTTTTTAATAATCTGTTTTGATTTTTTCCTGGGTGTTTTTATTTTTGACACAGTCTCTCTCTCTCTTGGTCTCTGTCTCTCTCTCTCGGCAATGCACAGGGGTTACTCCTGGCTCTGCAGGAATTACTCCTGGCCGTGCTCAGGGGACCATATGGGATGCTGGGAATCGAACCCGGGTTGGCTGTGTGCAAGGCAAACACCCTACCCGCTGTGCTATTGCTCTAGCCCCTGACCCAAGCTGGGTTGACTGTGTGCAAGGCAAACGCCCTACCCGCTGTGCTATTGCTCCAGCCCCTGACCCAGTGTTTCTACTTCTAGAAATTTATCCTACGAAAAACATCCTGTGAGAAATTTATCCAGGGCCGGAAGATGGCTCAAAGGGCTCAAATGCATATCAGTATGTGGAGGCCCAAGATGGACCCCTGACACCTATTGGTGCCCCCACACTGCTGGGGTAGCCCTCATGGTCCCAGCGCGGAACTTTCAGGCTGTTAGTCAGGCTGAGTATTGCTGAAGTGGCCCCACCTACTGCTAGGGTCAAGGGCCCTCATAATTCAGTCCCTCAGTACAAAGAAATAAGGTGCTATATGTTATATAGATATGTAGCATTGTAGCACTGTCCTCTTGTTCATCGGTTTGCTCCGAGCGGACACCAGTGATGTCTCCACTGTGAAACTTGTTGTTACTGTGTTTGGCATATCAAAGGTGCCACGGGGAGCTTTCCAGGCTCTGCCGTGCGGGCAGGATACTCTCGATAGCTTTGCCGGGCTCTCCAAGAGGGACAGAGGAATCGAACCCAGGTCGGCTGCATGCAAGGCAAACACCCTATCCACTGTGCTATCGCTCCAGCGCATGTAATACCAAGAATCTGGAAAACTACCAAAGGGATTGGTTAAATACAGTTGGACAGATGCCTCCAGTGGCTACGGGCGTTAAGTGCTAAGATACAGAAAGGTGTCCTTGCTTTATATAACGCTGATGAGAGCTCCACACTCTCGTCATGACATTCATGCATGTTAGTGGATGGATGCAAGTGGTTCAATGGAAGGAGAACACGTGGAATGAAAGACTATGTTTTTGGGAGAAAGGGGTCCACAGGATGGGGATGAAGAGACGGTATAGCAGGTAAGGTGCTTGCTTTGCACGCGGCCAACCTGTGTTCGATCCCCGGCGTCCTATATAGTTCTGGGTGCTGCCAGCGCCCACTAGGAGTGCCTCCTGACTGCAGAGTCAGGAGTAACGCCTGAGCATCGCTGGGTGTGGCCCCAAACCAAAATAAAACAGAATGAAATGAGAGAGGGGTGCATGGGAATTTGGGGTGATAGTGGGGGTGGTTTGATCCACAGACGGTGCTCAGGGGCCCAAGAGGTGCCAAGGAGGAAACCTGGACCTGGGTCTCTTGCATTCACAGCCTGGGTGCTGGGGCTCTGAGCCACCTCTACCTCCAGCCCTGGTCTGTGGGATTTTATGAATGGGCTTTCATTTTGCTTCTCTAATACTTGATTTTTTTGGGGGGTGGGGGGACATGGGGACTTCTGGGCCACATTTGGTGGTGCTTTATGCATTTTGCAGGACCAGGGATTGAACCCAGGGCCTCACCCACGCAAGGGAAGTGCTCTATGACTGAGCTACCTCCTGGTTCTTTAATTTCTGAATTTGCAGTAACTTGATTGCTCCTTTAAAAGAGAAGCATTAAAAAAAATTAAAATGTAAAGAAAAACATTCCTTTCTTGGGAAGAAATCTTGCAAAACATGACAGAGAACATACTGATGAATGAAACTCAATCTTACAAAGAACGTACAACAATATTTTTCTTGTTCTGTATGTCTCTCTGGATGCACATTTGATTATTGCCTTTCACAGTGTTCACTGTGAGAGGCTGAATGCCCCACAGAAGTGTCCTGTGGTCCCTAAATGCCAGCACGGTACAATTGATAAACAATAGCCATACAGCACCAAGATACTGAAAGACTAAAAAACTAATAAACCAACATCAGTTTTTTTTGTTTGTTTTTGCATCACACCCAGCGGTGTTTAGGACTTACTCCTGGCTCTCAGTGATCATTCCCGGCGGTGCTCAGAAATGACAGTGCTCAGGGATATCAGATGACAAATATCAAACCTGGGTCGGCCATGCTCAAGGTGAGCGCCCTCCCTGCTATACTACTGCTCTGGCCCCAGCCAACATAGACATTAAGGGAAAGAGTTGCTAATGTTTTGTGGGTTTTTCAAATCATTTGTGTTTTTTCTTAATCCGTGAATAATAAAAACTAATTTGTACAGCTGTAGTGTTATATATATATATATATATATATATATATATATATATATTCCTGAAAGGCTTAAATCTGTTCTTATTAAAGTTAACTTATTAAAGGGTTATGTGTGTAAGCTGATATCAAATGCCATAGCTTTCGATCGTAAATGAAATTAGAACATTTTTATTAAAAACTCTTTTATGGGGATGGAAGAGACCGCTTGGGGCTGAGGAACTCGCTTGGATCCCTGCCACACACAGGACCCCCACGATCCACAAAGGGGCCACTCCCCAGCCAGAGCCAGGAACGGCCCCTGGGAACCCCTGGGTGTGGCCCTGCCCCTCCCCCACCAATCAAATCAAACATTTATTCATACTACATCACGATCCAAATGCAGGCATCAGAAAAGTCTGACTGACTATAACTGAAATCTCTCTGGGGCTGGAGAGATGCCACAGCGGGTAGCTTGCTTCTCTGGCATGCAAACGACCCCTAGCCCCACTAAGACTGAGCAAGCCAGGAGGAAGCCCTGAGCACCGCCTGGGGTGGCCACCAAAGGAATCTTTCAGAATTTCCCAGTTCAAACTGAGAAACCGATAAACAGCACTGTAGCACTGTCCTCCCGTTGTTCATCAATTTGCTCGAGTGGGCACCAGTGACGTCTCCATTGTGAGACTTGTTGTTACTGTTTTTGGCATATCGAATATGCCACGGGGAGCTTGCCAGGCTCTGCTGTGCAGGTGGGATACTCTCGGTAGCTTGCCGGGCTCTCTGAGAGGGATGGAGGAATTGAACCCGGGTCGGCCATGTGCAAGGCAAATGCCCTACCTGCATCAAGAGCACCTGGAAGGAGGCTGGGGAGATGGGGGCTTGGGGGAGGCTGCAACTGGGGAGATGGGGAGCGGGGGAGGTGGCGGCCACGCTACCTTGTCGCAGCAGTCCACGGCCTTGCTGTACTCTCGGAGCTTCAGGTAGCACATGGCCAAGTTCAGGAAGGCAGCGAGCAGGAAGGACTCGGAAGCCTTGGACTCCGTCTCCGACAAGCCGTACTCCATCTCCAGCCAGGAGACGATCTTCCCGTACTGGATCACCGCCTGCATGTACTTCCCTCCCTGAGACAAGAGAAAGAGAAAAAGCTGGTGACCATCATGGCGTGTGGCACAAGACGACCAGCCACATCAGCACACAATCCAGAGTCCCCGGCCAGCCCGCAACCCAGGCTCTCCACCCAAGAGCACCCCCTCAGGGACCTGCACGCAGCACCCCGCTTCCTTCTCGGGAGGTGAGGCCCCCCCAACAAGCTCTCTGCAAGGCCCTTTCCTCCGGGGTCTACTCCTCCTCCCTCCCAGAGGGAGTGCTCCCTCCAGACGAAGTGTCAAGGCACCTGGGCTCCCTAATCTAGCAGTGCTTTCTTTTTTTTTTCTCCCCTCTTTTTGGCTCACACCCAGCAATGCTCAGGGGTTACTCCTGGCTTTGCACTCAGGAATTACTCCTGGCGGTGCTTGGGGGACCATATGGGATACGGGGAACGAACCCGGGTTGGCCGCGTGCAAGACAAACACCCTCCCCGCTGTACTATCACTCTGGCCCCTATCGCAGCTCTTTCAAAGGCCGGGAGCAGTTCTAACCTTTGTCTCGAATGCCCTTGAAGAGGAACCACTTTTCCCTTATCTCCCGACCCTTGGCAATGTCAGGTCGGAAATGATTTGGGCATGTGACAATCTCCCACCCCACAAGTATTAGCTACCCGGAGCAAGGGGGCGCAGCTTTTCCTGTAAAGAGGCCGACAGTGAACATCGCAAGTTCTGCAGACCAGTCCTGGTTTCAACTCTGTCCCGGGCACTGCAACAAGTGGCTATAGACCACGTTAACGCGTGTGGCCAGGCTCCAGGAAACCGACAAAATGTGGCTGTGGGCTGTGGAGTGCCGAGGTACAGATAATGGGACATGCAGAGCTAAGGAGTGGCGCCCAGGGATTACTCCTGAGTCTGCACCCAGGACTCCCTGCTGGCGGTGCTCAGGGGATCTTATGGGACACCATAAGAAATGAGCTTCAAGAGAACAGAAGGAAAGACTCTTCTTTAAATATATAACTGATGGCGGGGCTAGAGCAATAGTATAGCAGGTACGGCGCTTGTCTTGCACATGGCTGACCCGGGTTAGATCCTTGGCACCCCACACGGTCCTCGGAGCACTGCCGGGATTAATTCCTGTGTGCAGAGCCAGGAGCAAGCCCTGAGCATCACTGGGTGTGGCTGAAAAATAAACAATCAAAATAAATAAATGGTGCTGAGGAAACTCGGGAGCCACGTGCAAAATGGTGATATTGGATCTTTGTTTCACACCATACACAGAAACTAATTAAAAATGGACCAAAGACCTTGATATTAGACTCTTCGATCCATTCAATACATAAAGGGAAACTTAGGCAGAACTTCCTAGGATATATAAACATATATATGTACACACACACACACACACACACACACACACACACACACACATATAACATAACACACACACATATATAAACTTCAGACAGTCTTCAATGATTCAACTACACTGGCAAAGAAAGCAAAACCAGGGGCTGGAGAGATGTACCAGGGGGTAAGGCCTTATACATGGCTGACCTCAGCTGGATCCCTGGTACCCCATATAGTCCCCCAAGTATTTCCAAAAGTGAACCCAGAGCACAGAGTCAGGAGTCAGCCCTGAGCATCACTGGGTATGGCCGAAACTCCCATCCTCCCCTATTTAAAAAAAAAAATCAAAACCAAACAATGGGACTATATTAAAAGCTTCCACACTGCAAAAGAAACTATGGCTAAAACAAAGAAACCCTAGTTTCTTTGAATGGGGAAAAATAATTTGCAATCTGACAAAGGGCTAATATCCAATACACATAGAGCACTCAACACAGCAAAAAACTAAACATATCAAAAAATGGGGAGGGGAGAGGTCAGAGTAATAGTACAGCAGGTAGGCGTTTGCCTTGCACACAGGTGACCCGGGTTCGATCCCCGGCATCCCATTTGGTCTCCCAAATGCCGCCAGGAGTGAGTAACCCATGAGCATCACCAGGTGTGCCCTCTTACCCCACCAAAAAAAAAATATATATATGGTGGGGAGAAGAGTTGAAAACAGACCTATGACAAAGTGTTCACTGTCACTACCATGATTTTTGGGGAAATGAAAACCAAGGTGATAAAGAGGTCTCACTTCGTGCTAGTAAACAAGACCGATAAACAAATCGGAATCACGCAGAGGTGGCAGAGATGTGGCGAGCAGGGAACTCTTGTTCACTGTTGGTGGGCTGGGAAACTGGCCCAGCCTCTGCGGGAAACAGTAATGCAAGACCTCTCCAGAAGTTCCAAACAGAACTACCAACGTGACCCAGTAACTCCATTCCTCAGCAAGAACACACCAGCACCAACTGGAGAAGACAGCCGCCTCCTCGTGCTCTCAAGAGCCAGATCTGGAAACAAACCCCTTTGCCCGCTCATGGGGCGGCAGGCGAAGACAGGCGCAACACGAACACAACAGGACGCAACGTGGCTACGGGAGAGATGGAATTCTCCAAGTTGCTTCAACGTGGACGAAGCCAGAGAATGTCATAGCAAGGGGAAAAACAAAGGTCAGGAGAAAAACACAAATCCCAGAAGTTCTCGTATGCCATATGGAAAGAAACAAAAACAAGGGAACAGACAATGCCAATGAAAACAAACCCTTAGACGCTGACAACGGGACAGAGGTGGCCTGGCAGGAGTGAGGGCCGAGGGGGAAGCTAGGAGCGAAGGGAGAGGAGAGGGTGGGTGAGAAGAGGCACTGGGCAGTGCTGGGAAGACACTGGAGCTTTGGTGCAGTGACGCTGTAGGTCTGAAGTGGCAACACCGACCCCACTGGAAACCACGTGACTTCACGGGCAAGAACAGGGTTTAAACAACAGTTTAGAAACCATTCAAGGGCCAGAGCGATAGTACAGTGGGGAGGGTGTTTGCCTTGCACGAGGCTGACCCGGGTTCAATCCCCGGCATCCTATAAGGTCCCCCAAGCACCGTCAGGAGTAATTCCTGAGTGTAGAGCTAGGAGTAACCCCTGAGTATTGCTAGATGTGACTCCACCCCTCCCCCCACCGCAAAAAAAAAAAATACCCAGCCTGCAAATCTGAGGGAAATCAAAGCTTCCGTTCACTTAAGGGAGAGTGGGTGGAGGCAGGCCGGCCGTGCTAGGTGAGGGTGCCTGGACAGACCAGTTTCCTGTGTAGGGCTTGGGTGGGTCTGGATGAGGCCCAGGCTTCCTCCCCAGCCGCCACCGGCCCTCTTCATGAGTGACTTGTATAGGAAGGGCAAGGCATGGAGAGATCATCAGTTCTACTGAGAAACAGAACAAAACCGAGCCCTTTCAAAAAAAAGACAACTGAATTTCTTGAGGAAATTAAATTGCGTCTCCCCCAAATTCCTATGTGTAAGCTCTACCCCTAGTGGGATAGTTTTTGTAGAAGGTTTAGATGGAGTCTTGTGGGTCCTGAGGATGACGGTAGATTCCTTGTCAGAGGAAACTTTGCTTCCTTCTCTCTCTGCACACACAAACACCTGGGAAATGTCATGTGAGGAGACGTAAGAAGAAAACATCATGCAAGGAAACATCAGAAGGAAACATCAAGTGAGGGAACACAAAGAAGGAAAGGTCTTGTGAGGGAAGGCAAGAAGGAAACCCCAACTGGGGGAACACAAGAAGAAAATGTCCTGTGAGAGAATGCAAGAAGAAAACGTCCCATGAGGGATTGCAAGAAGAAAACGTCCTGTGAGGAAATGCAAGAAGGAAACGTTCTGTGAGGGAACGCAAGAAGGAAACGATACGTGAGGGAGCAAAGAAGAAAAGGTCCTGTGAGGTAATTCGAGAAGGAAAGGCTGTGTGAGTGAATGTGAGAAGGAGACGTCATGTGAGGGAATGCAAGAAAGAAACGCTACTTGAGGGAACATGACAAGGAAACGTTATGTGCGGGAACGCAAGAAGGAAAGGTCATGTGAGAGAACGCAAGAAGGAAAGGTCATGTGAGGGAACGCAAGAAGGAAAGGTCATGTGAGGAAACGCAAGGAGACAGCCAGAAGACACACTCGAGACACATCTTGGGCTTCCAGTCTCCAAACTGTGGGGGGGAAGTTGCTGCTCTCAAGACCCTGGTCTCTGGTCTGTGACGGGGCAGTCCGGGCTGAATCAACAGTCTCTGTGTTCTGTCACAGGGCAGGGGCGCTGCAGAGGGAGAATGAGGTTCTCCCTGGCTTCCAAGCTGGCATTTTCTTTCTCTCACTTTTTTGTGTAAGGTCTCTGCGACCAGGAAGCACCTGCTGTCCCTTCCCACAGAAGCCCTTTGTAAGATGTGCTGAATATTAAGGTAAAGGAGGTGTGACGATGGACCCACAGTGCTTTCCTACATTTTGTGAGCAAAAATGGAGATATTGGGGCCGCAGATATAGTAGAGCAGGTAGGGCACTTGCCTTGCACACGGCCAGCCTGGGTTTAATGCTAAACACCCCACAGAGCCCTCCCGGGCCCCTCCAGGAGTGATCCCTGAGTGGAGAGACAGGAGTAAGCCCTGAGCACTGCTGGATGTAGCGTAGCCCCCAAACCAAAACAACAAAACAAACACCAAACCAAAACAAAAAAAAGCAAAACAAAAAAAGGAGATGTGGGCAGAAATAAAGGGTTTAATTTTATTTGATTTAGCTCAAAGGGGCAGGCGGTTCCCGTAAGATCTGTTTCCTTTTTTTCCTCCCCCGCATCTGTAATGTAGCTACTCATTTTTCTGATTATCTCCTAGTAGGGAAAGACAAGCCAAGCCAAGGAGACCAACCTCATCACTCTGCTAGTGATCAGAACGGCAGGAGACTCTGGGCTGTTTCCAAAACAACAGACCTCACAATGCAAGCATATTGAATTTTACTGTATCTTAGCATACAACTGTAGTTTTTATTACTTTTTCCCCCAAAGTGTTTTTTTTGTGTGTGTGTGTGTGGTGTGTGTGTGGGGAGGGTTGGGGGTGCCACACCTGGCAATGCTCAGGGGTTACTACTGGCTCTGCACTCAGGAATTACTCCTGGCGGAGTTTGGGAGACCATTTGGGATGCTGGGGATCAAACTCGGGTTGGCTAAGTGAGAGGCAAGTGCCCTCCTCACTGGACTATCACTCTGCTCCCTGTATGTAAGTTTTTTTTTTTTGGTTTTTTGGTCACATCTGGCGATGAACAGTGGTTACTCCTGGCTTTTGCACTCAGGAATTACTCCTGGTGGTGCTCGGGGGACCATATGGGATGCTGGAAATGGAACCTGGGTCGGCCGCATGCAAGGCAAATGCCCTACCCGCTGTACTATCACTCCAGCCCTTATACGTAAGTTTTTAAACAAATTAAAAGCTTGTGGCAGCTCTGCGTCAGACAATCCTATTGGTGCCATTTCCTCAATGATGTGGTTATTTCATGTCTCGTGTCACACTCGGCTAATTCTCACAATATCTCAAACTAGGGTTTGTTTGTGTGTGTGTGTGTGTGTGTGTGTGTGTGTGTGTGTGTGTGTGAGGGCCACACTGGGTGGTGGTTGGGGCCATTCCCGGAGGTGCTCAGGACACCATGGAGTAGTGGGGATTGAATCTGAAGTTTCGGGAGTGCTAATTCTTGGGGCTCTCTCCCAGCCTGACACTTTAGATCCTTGGAATCGGGGTGAGCTGTGATCATTGTTATTATTTCTTTTGGGGGTGCCATCGACTGTGCCCATTTAAGATGATGGACTTGGCCATCAGTGTGTCATCTACCATGGCCATTTCCCCGCCTGCTCCTAGTTAGGTGTCCCTGCCCTCTCAGACAGTGATACTGAAATCAGGGCAACCAAAAATCCTACAATGGACTCTTTAGTGTTCAAGTGAAAGAACTGTGCTTCTCTTGCTTTAGATCAAAAAGCAGAAATGATGACAC
Source organism: Sorex fumeus (assembly GCF_029834395.1). NCBI lineage: Eukaryota > Metazoa > Chordata > Mammalia > Eulipotyphla > Soricidae > Sorex > Sorex fumeus. The sequence continues at coordinate 2,504,340 of NW_026606151.1, forward strand.
TTTGTGAAGTATGCACGTCAAAGAGAGGTGGTACAGTGGATAAGGTGCTTGCCTTGCATGTAGCTGACCTGGATCCGATCTTTTTTTTTTGCTTTGCTCTTTGGGTCACACCCAGCAATGCTCAGGGGTTACTCCTGGCTCTGCACTCAGGAATTACTCCTGGCGGTGCTTGGGGGACCATATGGGATCCTGGGGATCATACCCAGGTCGGCCATGTGCAAGGCAAATGCCCTATTCGCCGTACTATCGCTTCAGCTGGGGTTTGATCCTTGAGCCACATGTGGTCCCTTGAGCACTACCAGGAGTGATCCTGAGCACAGAGTCAGGAGTAAGCCCTGAGAACCGCCACATGTGGTTCCCAGCTACCAGGAAAAAAAAAAAGGCAGAGATAGGTTGAAACCTGATTGGTGTCTAAGTTCACTAAATTGTGAATGCAAAATGAAAGGGTTTTTTGGGGCTTTTGTTTTGTTTTTGGACTACACCTGGCAGTGCTCAGGCCTTATTCCTGGCTCTGTGCTCAGGGATCACTCCTGGAGGGGCTTGGGGAACCATACAGGGTGCTGCAGATTGAACCTGGGTCAGTGCGTTCAAGGCAAGCGCCCCCGCCCTCTGTACTATCTCCCCGCCCTGCTACGAATGTTCTTTTTTTTTTTTTAAAGGAAGGATATCTCATGGCTGACACCACAGTTTTGTGGTTTGACAGCAGATCAAACCAGCCACAACATTTCTTTAAGCCAAACTCTCATTCAGAGTAAGGCTCTTGACTTTGCCGAGTCCCGAGAAGTGAGGATGCTGCAGAAGCCCAGGCTGAAGTCGCGGTGGTTGGCTCCCGAGGCTTGAGACTAACTCACAAGGCCGGATGAAGCAGCAGGAGTGATGGAGAGATGAGCTGAGGGAGCCGGCAACTTTACACACAGGTGAGCGACCTGCTGGAAGGGCTGCCGTCGGGGACGGGCAGGGCGGGAGAGGAGGGGTCCAAGATCGGCTTTAGGCGCAAACCCACTCCTGCTGGGGCTAGTGCAGCTGCTGACTTGGGCCGAAGTCCGGTCCCATTCTGAAAGTCCCAGGGTGGGGCCGGAGTGATAGTACAGTGGGTAGGGAATTTGCCTTGCATGCGGCTGAGCTGTGTTTGATCCCTGGCCTCCCATGTGGTCCCCCTGGCATCACTAGGAGTAATTCTTGAGTGCAGAGACAGGACCCCTGAGCATTGCTGGGTGTGAAAAGAAAAAAAGGAGAAAAGAAAAAAAGTCGCAGAGCGCCTGCTTTCGAGGTTGTGCCACATCTCCAAACTCGACAACACTGACGTTCCAAATTTTCTTCGATGGAAATATTTTTGTGATCATCTTGTTAGCCATTTAGTGGCAACGAGCAATGTAAAATAAACCATCGTTGGGCCTGCGACTGGGGCTAGGCTGGAGGGAAATTGGGAAAATGGAGACACCGTGGAGGGAGGGTGACTTGGTGGTAGGATGGGTGTTGGAATATTCAGTGCCTGGAACAGAACAGCACGAAGAGCTTTGCAAACCATGGTGTTTAAATAAAGTGGGAAAAGAAGAGAAAAAAAAAACAAACGTCCTAGGCCTTTAAGAATTATATTGCCTTGTGCTGTTATGCAATAATAAACCCTGGATGACATTTGTTTGCAACATAATTTACTGAATATTTTTAAGTTTGCTGTTGAGACTTTTGTAGGGTTGGAGGGAGGGCCTTGCACATGGCTGACCCGGGTTCAATTCCCAGCATCCTGTATGGTCCCCTGAGCAACGCCAGGAGTGATTCCTAAGTGCAGAGCCAGGAGTAAGCCCTCAGCATCGCCAGGTGTGGCCCTAAGACCAGAAAAAAAGTTTTCCTTTTGCAATATTCCTGCTCACTAGTGCTGGGGAGAAGCTCATAGGGCGAACACACAAGCTTTTGCACCGGGGAGGCCTGGGCTCAATTCTTGGCACCACATGGGTCCCCAAGCATGACTAAAAGTATCCCCCAAGCCTGACACTAGCAGTCCCTAAGTACCATCAAGTGTGACTGCAAACACACAAAAAACTGGGGCTGGAGAGATAGTACTGCAGATAAGGCATTTGCCCTGCATGTGCCCAACCTGGGTTCAATCCCCGGCACCTCACCACGAGTGATCCCTGAAGCGAAGAGTCAGGCGGAAGCCCCGAGCACTGCTAAGTATGCCCCCCCAAACAAACAAAAACAGGACAAAATGCCCCTTGTTCACGCTAATGCCACACCCATCCTGCAGTCCTGAGACAGAGCCGTTTCTTTTTCAGACACCTTCAAGGGGCAGGTGCTTGCCTTGTATGCGGCCAATCCACCAGCACTAATGTGGTCCCCCAAGTACTGCCAGAAGGTGGTTCTTGAGCACAGAATTAAAAGTAGCCCCTGACCACTGCTAGGTGTGCCCCAACGCCCCCCAGAAATAAACAATCTGGAGCCAGGGATATGACTTAAAGTGGCCCGTACCAAGCATGAGTGAGGCCCCAAGTTTGATTCCTGGGGCCACACAGTTCCCCCAGCACCCCAGTATGTGGTTCCTGTTAGCAAAATGAGTGCAAGGGTTCAGCACAGGCTCGAAGTGGGAGCACCTGCTTCCATTCATGGGGCTCTATTCCCCGCACCACACCCTAGGCCTCCTCATGGAACCGAGAGGCTCAGACTGCCACACCAAACTGTGTATCACCAGAAATGGCTCCCCCTCCACTGACAGATATTCTTCTAGGCTACTGCTACCCTAGTGATTCCTCTGATGGATCCGAGCAAAGTAAATCTGAAAGCCTGGAAAGGGTTCTCGATGCCATTTCATAACACTCTTCATAGGAAGAGGTGAGATCTGGGCATTCACAGGAGTGTGGGAGGAACTTGATTCCACTCCTGGGATTGCTCTGAGGGGTTCAATGCTTCGGGAGAGGAAAGGAATTGCTAATGTAGCAGAAACGCGAAGAAACAAGAGTCAGAAGTGAGGCTTGAAGATGAAGCGAGATTGCAGCAGTATAGTAACACTTGAAGAGCTGAGAAGTTACTTCAAATAAAGGAGCAAACTGTGTGTGTGTGCATGCATGGACACACATGGACACACACACACACACCCACACCCACACCCCAAGGCCTCCATGTGTGAGCTACTACACTACTACTGAACTACATCCCCAGCCTGAGAGTGGTTTCTGGAACTGAAATCTATTCTTGATGAAGATGCTCTGTGAACAGTGTGGAAATGACCAAGGGATTTAGATGATCACATACACTTAACTGTTAAAGCTGTGATCAACTCCAATTCTGAAAGAAGTGCTACTTGGGGGTGAAGCCTTATCAAACAGCACTGCATGCCACAGGGAAATCAGAAAAGGGTCAACCAACGTAGCAAAGTTCTTTGCTGTCCTATTGTAAAGAACTGTCGCTGTCACCACAGCTCAGCAGCCGCCACCAACATCGAGGCAAGACTCTGACCCACAAAAACAGCACCAGTTGCTGAAGTCTCCAAGAATAAGTATTTTTGAACAATAAAAAATATTTAAAAATTAAGGTCTATAAATGGCTTTGTTTTTGGAGACATACTATTTCACATTTGATACACTACAACATGTTATTTTTTTTAAATAAGTACAATTTTATTATGTATTGGGAAACCAAAAATATTCATGTTGTAACAACTGTCTCGCTGGGATGGTTTGGAATTGACCCTGAAGTATCTCGGGGGTGCTACTGCTCTTCCATGTTTACACCTGAATGCCTTGAGAGCTTCCACAGAGGTCAGGTATGATTTTATTTAAATCCCAACTTCCAAAGACAAAGGTCTTCATGATATGCTATCTCAGGAGCTCTCGGCTGCCACGGTCTCCCACCCTCCTCGTCCCCTTGGGAACAGCCGGCAATGCTGAGAGACATCTTTAACTGCGGCAGCCAGAGGGGAAGTGTGTGTTCCTGGGCATCGAGTGATCAGAGCTGGCTAAGTACATTAACCACAGTAACCCTGCAACAACGCCCCTCTCCAGCAAAGAATGACACAGACCCAAATGTCGAAAGTGCTCACATTGAGAAGTTCTGTTTTCAAAAAAAATGAAGGAGGAAAAAGGGAGGGAGGGAAGGGACTTGGGAATTTTTTTTTTTACCCTAAAAACCCTAGAACTACAGATTATTTGTTTCTAAATAAAAGCACCCGTTTCCCCCCTTCTCCCACCCCCAACAGAGGTGGTCAAAAACCAGCAAAGCCCAGTTTATCTGAAAAGGATGCAGTAGTAGTTATGGAAGGGGGACAGAGGTGGGAAATCACCCCAGGCGGTACAGGGGTTACTTCCACTTCAGAGGTTATTCCTGGCTGTGTTCAGAGACCTCGGGGTGCTGAGTATCAAACTGGCAAAAGCACAAAGCTCTGGCCCTCAAGATGCTTCTTTAACCAGCGTGTTTTAGAAAAGCTTTACTCCCAACGACCACACAGGGGCGCCACACCCACACATCACTGCCGTTTTCAGAAACGCTGCCAGTTGCTAACCAGGTGACACCAAGAGCATTAAAAGGTTAATTAAGATGTTGACGCTCGCTCTCGGTCCTACAGGATATTGTCAGTTCCGAGGGTAAAAATCGGGTCTGTCCAGGGGTCGAGGCGAGAGCTGAAGGTGCTGGAGTGTAGGCTTTGCATGCTGGAGTTTGGGCTTGGGTCCCTGGCACGATCAGGAGTGAACCAAAACCCAAGAAAAACAATGTCCAGGTCTGTATGACTGGCTTGCAGGATATCTCCCTAACGTCCTGGTATTATATGTGTTTGACAATAATAATAATAATTATTATTTTTGCTTTTTGGGTCACACCCGGTGATGCTCAGCAGTCGCTCCTGGCTCTGCACTCAGGAATTACTCCTGGCAGTGCTCGGGGGACCATATGGGATGCTGGGAATCGAACCCGGGTTGGCCGAGTGCAAGGCAAAAGCCCTACCTGTTGTGCTATTGCTCCAGCCCAACAATTATTTTCAAAGTTGAATGACGTCTCCTCTCCCTTTATTCCTAGCGTTCAGAGGCTGAAATGACGACTTGAGAAGCTAGACGTGAGTGGGAATCATGGTCATTCCCACCTGAAAGTTGAATACGATTCAACCTTATGAAGGAGAGTTGCCCACTTACGTGTCAACCAAGCTGACAAGTCAATGAAAACACGCTTCGGTGCAGAGACGAGAGGAGCACATGCCTTCTTCCCTCACCCGTCTCTGCACTCACTCAGCTTGTGGACCCTGTGCCAAGCAGATACCCTGGAAAGAGGACGCTTGGGAGGCCAGAAGAACAGATCGAAACCTGCCCTGAAATTCTACAAGGAAGTAAGACCAGGAAACTCCGGGACGGGGACTCTGAGTGCTCGGAGCTGGAATGAGGTTCGCTGCTGGGACCCTTTTACCTATAATTACGAAGGTGCCTCCAGGGAAGTCTTTAAGTACAAAACGTTCAGACATTCTGGGAAAGAAGTCTTAGGTCAGTGGTTCAGAATCTCTCATTAATTTTCCCTCAATGGACTCATGTTTTTAGAGATGTTGTCTATAAAATTGCATATTATAAATAATATGTTCCATATGTGTGACGGCTGATCCAGATTTTAGCCCAAGATTGGTTAAATTTTTTTTCTTTTGAAGGGTTCACAGAGTCTGAAAAAACTGTCTTAGGAACAACCTGGTAAATCACGGTGTTATAATAAAAACAATTTTAAAAATAGGTTCGCAGAGGATATCCCTGAATCCCTGGTGCAGCCGGCATGGCACTGGGCAGAGGTTATGTGAAGGCAAGGGACACTTCAGAGGTGCTTTCAGCCACTGCGCCCTAATTCGACAACCACCTCCAGGTCTGAACATGGATAGTCAAGACCCAGCCATGAGATGAGTGGCTTTGCAACATTATTTTGTCACCAATTACGTGCCCCCAAATACCTGAGTCATCAGCAACCAATCACAGCTTTCGAGCAGTTGAGCTGTTTACTTCCCTGAGTGGGCCTAATTCCCGGCAAATGCCAAAAGCCTCAATTTCCCCCCGACTACTTGTATTTTATTCAGAAGGTTTGGGAAATACAAACCAAAACAAAAGAAAACAAAGCATTTTCTAGACGCCAAGAACAAAGGAAGCACTGTTCCTGACCTATGGGACTGAGCGACTTCACAGAAATTTTTCTTTATGTTCCAGCGCATTGAGTACTTGGGCATGCGACATTGCGACCTTTCTCGAATAATTCAGAAGTATCCAGTATACTCAATTAGAATGAAAAGAGCCAATCTTGCTTTGAAAAGAGTTTAGAAACTCACAGAATTTTAGGGCTGGAAAGAAGCTAGGGGGTCATCGAGTCTAAATTTCTCACAAGTTTCACATAAACAAAACAAAACAAAACGCTTCTGGAGCCAAAGCCATATTACAGTGGGGAGGGTGTTTGCCTTGCATGAGGCTGACCTGGGTTCAAATCCCATATGGTTGCCTGAGCACCACGCCAGGAGAGATTCCCAAGTGCAGAGCCAGGAGTAACCTCTGACCATCACTGGTTGTGACCCCCAAACTAGCCAACCAAAAAACCCCAAAACCTTAAAAACAAACAAAAAAATCCCCCAAAACCTTCTTAAGATCTTAAGTTCCTGGGAGCCAGAAAGTTTATTTTCCCCAATTCCCAGTTTGCAGCTTATTCCACACACCCCAGTGCCTTTCATGTAGTATTTTAATAATAAATAATAATTACAAATATACATATAATGACATATTTTCTATACCAGTGAACTTCAAGTTTGTTTAATAACTTACCACAGTTAGAAAGTTTAAAGTTATCATCCAGTTCCCACTCACGCCACTGAACAAGTTTTATAAAATAAAATTAACCTTTACTATAAAATGCTATATATACTTCCACTAAATTGATTTATGAGCCCAATAACTGGGTTGCTTCTCAAAGCCTGAAAAATACTGATCAGGAACTGGGGAGGTAATCCAAGCTGCAGAGAGGCCCTGAGTTGAACCCCCTTAATCAGAGAGGGGGCTGGAGCGATAGCACAGCGCGTAGGGCCTTTGCCTTGCACATAGCTGACCCGAGTTCGATTCCCAGCATCCCACATGATCCCCTGAGCACTGCCAGGAGTAATTCTTGAGTGCAGAGCCAGGAGTAACCCCAGGTGCATTGCTGGGTGTGACCCAAAAAGAAAAAAAAATCAGAGACCTTCTTGAGCACCATGTGGTTTGTGTCTGTGTATGTATGTGTATGCACACACATACATATGTACACACATAGGCATATAGAAAAAAATACAATAATCATACAACAAGTCATCTGGCTGTGTGAACACTGTGCTGATTAGACAGCCTGGGACCCCCTGGATCAGTCTCTGGTTGTTTCACGTGACTTCTCATGCCTCCTCCCTCCAGGCAAGGCCACTGATCGCTGATGCAGGAGCTTGCCTGTAACAGATGTTCCACAGACTCTTCCTGGGGTTTCTACAGGCCTCGCTGCTTTATTTATAGAGCTATTTCTGTTGTGCGGCCATACCCATGGTGCTCAGGGGTTGCTCCTGGCCCTGCATTCAGAGGTCACTCCTGGTGCTTGGGGGACCCTAGGACATCTGGGATTGAATGTGGGCCGGCCGTGTGCAAGGCAAGCACCGCCCCTGTTGTTCCATGGCTCTGGCCCCAGAGCCTCACTGCTTTTGGCCACGGGATGCAATTGTGCAGGAGCTGGGGAGAGGTAAGGGTGAGACCTGACTGAGAGTTCCAGAGCCCTCCGGGTTCTGCTGGTGCAGCCTGACAGGCCCCCTGAACACTCCTGGGGCCTTCAGCACTTCTGGATTCACGAGCCTGTACTCTTTCCCTCCAAAAGGGAATGAACTAAAACAGAAATAGGCTGGAGTGATAGCACAGCGGATAGGGCGTTTGCCTTGCACACGGCTGACCCGGGTTCAATTCCCAGCGTCCTATATGGTCCCCGAGTAACCCGTAGGCATCACCGGGTGTGACCCAAAAAGCCAAAAAAAAAAAAAAAAAGAGAACAACCTGCTATCACCTCCTATTTGTTCATGGGTCACAGTGGAAAGAAGAAGAAATGAAGGGAACCTGGAGAAAACTCCCCATTTTCTCCTTCTGTTTTCCTCTAAGCCTTTTCTGCCATATGGAGAGAAGGAAGCAACTAGTGGAAATCTCTGATTAGAGCTGAACTAAACGCTGCTTTTTTCTTTTCTTAAAAAATATGTATTAGATATATCTACATATATTATACACATATAAATATATAGGACATATAACTATATATATAACTATATATATATAGGGCTGGAGCGATAGCACAGTGGTACGGCATTTGCCTTACAAGCAGCCAACATGGCCGACCCGAGTTCGATTCCTCCGCCCCTCTCGGAGAGCCCGGCAAGCTACCGAGAGTATCTCGCCCTCACGGCAGAGCCTGGCAAGCTCCCCGTGATGTATTCGATATGCCAGACACAGTAACAACAAAGTCTCCAATGGAGACGTTACTGGGCCTGCTCGAGCAAATCGAAGATCAACGGGAGGGCCTTTACCTTTACCTTTATATCTGGGGGGAGTTATAATCTGAGTGAGCAAATAAAATATTCCCAGAGGTCACAGGAGAGTATTTTTGAGAAGCGAGCCATGAGGGGTGTGATTTGGGAATTTCTAAAGCTTATCTCTGGGCTTACCAGAAGAAACTGGTAAGTCAGTTTCCAGTCAGTTTCCTTTGAAATCAGTGCATGTTCTTTCCTCTTATTATGTGCCTGTGAAATCTACCCAGGGAATTCTATTGCTTGCTAACAATTGATCTATTCATGTTTTGTTTTGGTTCACAGGTATTTGTTGAGGGCCAACAAAGGACCAAGAAAGAGACGTGAGGCCCTGAGCTATACAGTGGGGAGTGGGCGAGCCAGACAGGGTCTGCCTACGGGAGGGCTGACCATCCACTGTAAAGTCTTATCCTTTTTAACCCTGGACCACACCCAGCAGTATACTCAGGGCTGACTCCTGGCTCTGTGCTCAGGAATCACTCCTGGTGGAGCTCGGGGGGGCCATAATGTGGCAGGGTCCCGGGGATTGAACCCGGGTTGGTGCTGGGCAAGGCAAGTGCCCGCCCCTCTGTACTATCACTCCAGTCCAATACTGGTATTTTTCCCCCCACTCCCATCTTGTGCTGAAAAACGCAGACTTGTAGGAAACCAGGCTTATTTTTACCCAGAAGGGCGGCGACAGAATTCAGCGCGGGGAATATCAGCAGAATTCCTTGACACGCGAGTAAATTCTGAGCCGGGCGGACGGAAAGACTCACACACCTTGAAGTACACAGTGCCCTTCTCTTTAACAATGGCGGCCTGCTCCAACTTTTCTTTGGTATCCATCTCCCAGGATTCTTTGGCCTGCGTGCAAATGCGTGACAATGGTTAGAGGACCAGGAAGGGGGGAAGTATCCGTCGAAGCATCCGTTTTTCACAACCATGGACTGCCAAGGCCCGCAGACTCCTGGCTGGGATGGCTGCCCTAAGCCACAGCCCGGGATGCGTGTGCCCTGCTGATCCCTCCGGGGCCAGAACTCACTCTCCAGCTTGATCAAGCTGCCAGTGGTCCAGGCTGCCCGAGAGGGAGTGGGGGGACAAAAATGGGCTACAGCATGGGAAGGGGTGCCCCCCCCCACGTCCCGCAGGCCCCCTGCTCCTTGACACCACTGGCCAAGTCTCAGCAAGTGCTTTCTCTCAAGCCTCAGTCTTCTGGCTATAAAACGGCCAGGCGACCGTAACCGAGTCGCACACGTTTTAGAATTTCAGGTCACTGTGTCATTGTCTCCCCACTCTCAGGCAGTCCAGATGCCCCCTCTAGCAACCTGCAGGTGCCCACTTGGGAATGCCAAGGAGGATGCTGGGCCCAGGCCTGGGGCAGTGCCCTGAAGAGGCAGAACCACCCGAGATGCTTTAGGGAAAGGGGCACCTCCTGGTCCTTGCGCGTTAAGTGGCTACCTCCTTTCAGGAGGTCAAGCAGGTCAAGCTATGGCCCTTGGTAACTGAAAGGGATTCCACTCCACGGACCGTGTGCCACAGCGCCCCCTGCCTGTCAGGAGGGAGTTTTTAGTCTTTTTTTTGCTTTTCTTTTTCTATTTTTTTTTCTTTTTTGGGGGTCACACCTAGCGATGCTCAGGGGTTACTCTACTCTACACCCAGGAATTACTCCTGGCGGTGCTTGGGGGACCATATGGGATGCTGGGGATTGAACCCAGGTCGGCCGCGTGTGAGGCAGATGCCCTATCCGCTATGCTATGACTCTAGCCCCAGGGAGTTTTGAGTCTTTAAGACGCCCTGACCACTCGGCTCTGCTAGTAACAACATTCAGAGGACAGTCCCTTTGAGCTTTCCAGGCTGGGTTCAGTCTGCAGAGAGGGTCAATGCATTCTTGCTATTAGGAGGCAGAGAGAGCCATCCTGCTGTCCCCCAGCACACGCCTCCCTGAGTGGGGTCTCAGATATCCCAGCAGGGTGCACGGGGCAGCCCTGGACAGCCATGGCAGACCCAGGCCCCATGAGGCCTGAGTGATGTCCATGGGGCATTGTATGAGAAATGAAAATGGTCTAAGCTAAAGATGCTTCCCCCTGACCACCCCCTCTCCCCCCATTCCCTGTCTTGGCAATAAAAGGGCCTTGGGGACACACAGACCACCCTGAGGACAAGCAGGGGGCAGATGTGTGTCTGGGGCAACATGAAAGAGTGGGTGTGACGAGGATGGCAGGTCATGGTGTGTGTGTGTGTGTGTGTGTGTGTGTGTGTGTGTGTGTGTGTGTGTGTGTAATCCCTGAAGCGTTTTTCTCTCATTTCCTTACCCTGCAGGTACAGGTTGACAGGGAAAACAAGCTGAGAGCCAAAAGGGCCTCAATCAGGGGGGAAGACATGGGACACGGGACAGCCCCGCAGGCAAACGCAAGGCCCAAGAAGCACAGGCCTAGCAGGGCTTGGGAGGGGAGGGGCTCTGTGACCCTCAAGGGGCCCAGGATCTGTGAGTGGCCACAGAGCTGGGCCTCCGGGCATGGGTGCCGCAAAGCCAGCAAGCCCAAGCAGGCTGGCTGTTTCCGGAGCACAGAGCAACGGACAAACGCTCCTCCTTGGACAGGTATGAAAAGAGCAGGCCTAGGGCTAAGGTCAGCCTGTTCCGGGCCCTGTCACAGGGCCAGGTGGCCTACAAAAACTTGGGTCTGGGAGAAAGACTTGGAGGCACAGCAAAGGCCCTCCCCTCGCTGGCCCCGAGAAGGTACAACCCGTTCAGCGCGGGAAGCTCCCCCCAAGCCCCCTCCTTCCCTCCGCGCCCACCCTCCCACCCCCCGCCCCCAGGAGCTGCTTGGCAGAATGTGAACCTTTTTGTCTTCAACCCAGGAAAAAAGTACAAAAAGAACAAGTTTAAGAACAAATAAGGGAACAAGTCTTGGATTCTACCCAAAAGGAAAAAAAAAAAGTTAAAAAAAAAATAAGAAGAAACCAGGCAAAAAAGCTGACGCACAGGAACAAAATAAGAACACGGAGCCACAGCTCAGCGATGCGCCTTTGTCAGCTGCCCCGTTTCCCAGGGCAGTGTCAGGGACGGGCGGGGGCCGCGACGGGGGACCCGCTGATGGCCACCCGGGCACCGGCGTGGAAGAAGTGGACGGAGAAGGAGCCTCCCATGATTTCAGAGAAAGTGGTATTTTTTTTTCTCACCTTTTCGAAGCTCTTAAGTGTAACTTCATATATAAGCTCAGCATTAGGTTCAATGCCAAATTTAGGCTTCCCTGCCTCTCCAAAACCATATCTGAAATGGAGAGTGAAACATGAAACTTTAAAAGAATCGGTGTATTTCCAGACGCTTCCTGCAGCAGTGGGAAGCCTCGCACTGCGTGAGGGGCTATCCCAGGCAAACGGCACCTGTCAGAGGTCCCAGGCGACAGGCTGGCCGGTGGCTGGGCAAAGACTTCAGGTCTGACTTGGCAGCGCTCCCTCCCGGTCACCTGTGGCGTGGACACTGGCACTGGCTCTCCCCGGGGAGAGCTTGCTTAACGTGCTGGGGAATGGCCCGGCCTTTGCGGGGACATCACACTCCGGTCTAGCTGTTTTTATAAAGTGGGTGTTACTGTGCCCCCCACCCCCACCTGCCCTGAGCATTCACAGCAGGAGGACGCAGAGCACTGCCCCGGGGGGTCACTAGACAGCAGCTCTGGGCTGGCAAGTACTACTATGCCCCCCACGGTCCTTCCAGTCAGGGAAAGAAGGAAGGGGGTTGCTCGCACAGTGGGCAGGAGACCACCACAAGGGGGACTGCTCCAGGATTTTTTTTTCTTTTTGGGTCACACCCGGCAATGCTCAGGGGTTACTCCTGGCTCTGCACTCAGGAATTACTCCTGGCAGTGCTTGGGGAACCATACGGGATGCTGGGAATCGAACCCGGGTCGGCCGCGTGCAAGGCAAAGGGCCTACCCGCTGTGCTATTGCTCCAGCCCCTGCTTCAGGATTTTTAGAAAGTGCGGAAAAGCATGAAGAGAGGAACCCTAGCACTGTCTAACCCCCCCTCGGGCACAGGGAATCCTGCTGGAGCACCGAGGTTCTCGCCCCCTGCACAAACGAGGCTGGCGGAACCACGGGAGAATGACACACTTCTTCCCATGGGGCTCCTCTGCGATTCTGCACACACACAAACACACACACACACAGAGTCCAGAGGGCACCCCTGTCCCAGCCGGGCGGATGGCTGGCAGAGTTCTGTGCCTGGGACAGCGACTTCCAGGGCCCGGTGTGTGAACACAGGTTCCCGGGCATCTCTCTATTCTGTTCCCACCAGGTTCACGCCAAACTCATCTTCAACACACAAGCTGGGACTGCAAACAGGAAAGAGAGCGGGAGAGACCGGAGCCTCGGTGAACCCAAACTCTCTGCTCCCCAGGCCAGGTCACAGCTGATCCCTCCTGGGCTGTCTTGCTGCTTGCGTCACTTTCTTTACCCCTTGCCTGGATTTTCCAAGAAGAAGAAAGTGCTTACTCACTCACCTCCACCGTTGCACAAGACACAGACAGGCCTGGAGGTACCGTGCGAGCGGGGAGGGATGGGGTGTGGCGGCTTTAATAGCAGGGCAAAGGGTCTCTCGGGCAGAGAAATAAAGGAGGACAAAACCACCAACTGTCGTGGGTAATTACAGTGGCCGGTTTTAGGAAGGGCTGACTAGTTTTCTACTTTGAGCTCTTGGACATCTCCTCGTTTAAAATAATTTTTTTTGGTGGGGGAGGCACACCCTGCAATGCTCAGGGGTCACTCCTGGCGGTGCTCAGGGGAACCGCATGGGATGAGAGGGACTGAGCCTGGCTGGCCTGCGTGCAAGGCAAACAAACGCCGTCCACGCTATCCTATCACTCTGGCCCTTTTGTCTCCGATTTGACGTCTGCCATCTGCCACCAGTGAAGAAAATTCCTTCACTGCTGCGAACTGGAGGCAGGTTCCCTGGACAGCAGGCTGCAGCTGCCGGCCCACGGCGCAAATCTCGGAGGAGGGGCTGCTAACAGACGGGCAGGGGCTTGTCCTGGAGCAGGGGCTGACCAGTGGGCCGGTTCCCCTCCAGGGGAATATTCTGGGCTACTCCCAGCGAGTGGGCGGACGAGGCTGAACACCTTCCACAGCGCACAGGACACTTCTTGCCCCAGGGGCGCCAGTACTGAGGTGGAGAGGGGCAGCCTGAGAGACAGTGCAGGGGGAGCCCCGGCACGGGAGGGAGGTGAGGGGGAGGGTACAGGATGGGGGTGGGGGTGGGGGAGAAGGCACCAGTGTGTTGCGCGGTCACCCGTGGGGCCGAGAAAGATGAAGGGAGCAAACCACGTCCACCACATCATCTCTTTGGGTGTAAAGTAAAGAGACCCTGGACGGTCAGACATGAGGGGGCGGGGCATCACCCCAGGAGGCAGTGGCCCCTGCCAAACGGGACAGGAGGCTGCCTGATGTGTGAGAGACCCTGGGGGGCAAGGGAGGGCCCGGGGCACGCAAGCGCACTGGACTGAAAGTCGCCAACCACACCGGCTGCGCCGCAATGACAGATGAACGCTCTCCAACCGAGAGTTCCCCCGAGAGAGTAGAGATACAAGAAATGACTGTCATCCAACAGGACGCCCTCGAGAGCCCCCCTGGAGCACTTGCTCTCAGAGCTCTTACCCATTGCTCCCTTTTGACAGATGAAGAAACTGAGGCTCAGAGAAAAGTGCTTTCTGAGAGTCATACAAAGAGGCAGGAGTAGGGACAGGATTTACACTCAGACCCCGCGGCGCCTGAAGCCCGTGTTCCCTCTCCAACGCATCTCTCGGTCTCTCGCTTGCTTCTCTCTCTCTCTCCCTCTCTCTCTCTCTGCCAGCCAGTTTTTTCAATTTTTCAAGTGTCTGGTCTCCCTTAGCATGTCTTTCTTTCCTCCCCTCAACCCGTGTCTTTCTAAGCTAGTTTCATTCAGTAAAAATGGTCCTGATTCACTAAAATACACTCAGACACTGTGAGCCCGCAGAAAATCATTTATTTTTGACCCACACTGTCTTCTCAGGATTAAACACTATGGTTTTCTAGGTTTGTCGGTAGGGGGTTAGTGCAGGACAGAAACATGAAAGTGAAAACTAGAAAATTAAAGAAGAAAAAAAGTGGGGCTGGAGAGAAGGTTACAGAGGGTTGGGTGCCTGTCTTGCGCAGGACCTAGCCAGGTGTTGATCCCTGCCACTCCAGAGTGCCCAGAATCCTGCCAGGATTCCCAGGCAGACAGGGCCAGGAGTAAATCCTGAGGACCACGGGGTGTGGCCCAGAAACCAAAAATTTAGAAGAAAAGTAATAATTAAAGCCACCATACTATACCTAACACGAAAAAGATTCACCATGGTACTTGAGCTATACAAAAGTTATTACTGTGTTATGAGGAGAGAAAAATGAGTTCTCTGGAAGTGTCTGATGAATTTCTTCTCGTGAAAATATTCTCTGAAACAGTGTCAGATGATAGCAAAAGTCCATTCTCGGAACGTTTTGGTGAATGACAGTGGCGATACAAAGCAGCCCCCGTAATTGCGGCAACGCTCAGGGGTGGAGTACTAGGCTAAGAGGGGGTCTGGGTAAGGTGGTCACAGCCCTGGGGGCACTCTCAGTACATGGGACAGTTTGCCCGTGCGGCTGACGTCAAGTGTCCAGTGAGTGGAGAGTCCCCTAGGGGAGGGGACATGTCACGTGACTCCTCCAAGTGCGAACTGGTCACATGCGACAAAATCACATGTTCCTCTTCACTCTGCCAATTTCTAGCACTTCACAATCACAAATCACAAATCATCCTGTTATTTGTCGATTGCCTCGAGCAGGCCCCAGTAACGTCTCCTTCATCCTAGCCCTGAGATTATATTCAAGGCTCTTTAGGAGAATGAGACCCATCATTGTTACTGGTATTTGGCATATTGGGTACGCCACGGGGAGTTTGCCAGACTCTGCCGTGTGGGCAGGCTACATTCAGTAGCCTGACAGTTTGTCAAAGTAGGAATGAGATGTCATAATAAGATGTCACGCGGCCGCATTTGCGGCCGCGCAGTTCCAGGAACTGGTTTTTATAGTCTCTGAGTCTTGGCCGCTGATGGGATACACGGTGCCAGGGGGCCAGTTGGTGGGTGTGATCCCCGCCTACTGGAATTTGGAGGATCTGGGTGGAGGATGCTCGACTCCAATCCAATCGACTCCAATCCGAGTAGGCTTCTCGGCCTTTTGGCTAAGATCAAGTGTAGTATCTGTTCTAACACTTATGAAAAAAAAAAGGAGAGTGGACAGAGAATATCTCACCCGCACGGCAAAGCCTGGCAAGCTACCCGTGACGTATTCGATATGCCAAACACAGTAACAACAAGTCTCGTGATGGAGATGTTACTGGGCTTACTCGAGCAAATCAATGAACAATGGGAGGACAGTGCTACAGTGCTACATGAAAAACAAAAACAAAAACAAAAACCCAAAAAACCCTCATGCTGAGGTCCTGATTAAGACCTGCCGACTACTTGTATGGAAAGTCTGAAAATACTACCACGTTTAAATAGGATTTCCACTTTCTTCGGGGTCTGAGCGGTAAAATGGAAGAAAATGGAAGAGAGAGAGGATGAGCATATTAGCATTAGTAACGTATGTTAATGGCTTAAACGTGCCTGGCACTTGGCAAAGTCTTTCAAAGGGATCATCTCATTGAGTTTGACAACTTTGTGATCTCCATTTTACAAAAGGGGAAACTGAGGTGTAGAAGAATTATGTAACCTGCCCGAGTGGGCATAGCTTTGCCTGAATCAACATGAGGGCAATTCCCGTTTCTCTTTGCCAGTAAATGTGAGACATCTGTTCCCATGACTGCCTTGTTAGGTAGGTGACAAAGTAATAAACTGATTAATATACTGTTATGTGCTCATAATATATACAGAACGGTTAAAAGAGCTGAAATCTGAAACTGTACCTTGAAATTAAACATTGCACTTTCTTGGGCAGGGGGTGGGCGGGTGTGTGATTTGGAGCTATACCTGGCTTTGCTCAGGGCTTACTCGTGGATCTGTGCTCAGGGATCAGTCTTGGCAGAACGTGGAGGAACACATGAGTTGTCAGGGACAGAAGAGGAATCAGCCCTTGTAAGGTAAGTGCCTTAACCACTGCACCACCGCTCCAGCCCTAATACTTTTCTCATTGTAGCACCGCACTGTAGCACTGTCCTCCCATTGTTCATCGATTTGCTCGAGCGGGCCCAGTAACGTCTCCATTGTGAGACTTGTTGTTACTGTGTTTGGCATATCGAATACGTCATAGGGCGCTTGCCAGGCCTTGCCGTGAGGGCGAGATACTCTTGGTAGCTTGCCAGGCTCTCCTAGAGGGGCAGAGGAATCGAACCTGGGCCGACCAGGTCGGCTGTGTGCAAGGCAAACGCCCTACCCGCCGTATGAGTTTATTTTATTTTTATTTTTGGGTCACAGGGGTTACTCCTGGCTCATGCACTCAGGAATTATTCTGGCGGTGCTCGGAGCAAGGCAAATGCCCTACCCTCTGTGCTATCGCTCCAGTCCCTCTTTGTATGACTAGACTTGCTCTATTTTTAAAACGCAGAATAAAAAATAACCAGGTCTTCTTGGCTATATTAGAGATAGAGTTTCCTACGTTCTACTTGCTTAGAAAAAAGTTCTTTACAGAAAGAGAGAAACTGGTTCACCTAAGGATGAGTTACAAATACAAAACAGATGGAAAAAAAAAAAAGAAAGAAAAAGAAACAAGCTGAAGTGGCAACACAGTGGTGGAAAAGGGCCGTGACAGACACAAGGAGGATTTTAAAAGGTGCCTCAGTGGAGGATGGAACAAGCTGGTGGTGTTAGGGCATTTTGGAAGGATTTTCAAGTAGGTAGAGACAGGGCCAAGACACCGCTTGAGAAATCTGATTAATGGCTCGAGTGTGAGGGCAGAGGTAAAAATGCCACGTGATCCCTCCCGCAGCTACATAAAGGCCAGTGGTTGTGGAAAAGGCACACCACTCTCTGATGCCAAGCACAGGGCACCGTGGCGGCAGAAACCCCGAATTCCCGAGGAGCCAGAACGGGAGGCCGTTAGCAGACGCGCTTTCATGCACACGGAATCCAAATACCCGGGTTTCTCTCAAGGGTCCGTTTCTCAAGATAGAAAGGTTGGATCCGTGGTATAATTTGAGGTCTAAAAATAATAGCAAACATGTTTTCACCAGAGAGACTGTTAGTGTGTGATAGTTCTAAGCCTGGAAGTGCTAATGGATATCCTTATGATGGGAAAAATTGAGGCAAAAGTGAGTCATCTCCGCTGTCTGTAGGTCCAGGAAGAACACTCTTTTTCAGGGACTTTGCATTAAGAACAGATGGCACAGATTCAAGCGGGTAATAAATCATCTGGATGCTGCGTCTGGTCCCACCCCCCGTCACGCACGTTCATGCCTCCTCCTGAGTTTGGAGAAGAGGGGAGGGAGGGGAAGAGAACCGCCTGGCCACGGCAGCAGCAAAACCAAACGCACAGCAAGCCCAAGTGTACCGTGAGTCCCACCCCGAACACACCGCCCGTCCATCCACCCACCCCGGGACTAGCCCCCATCGGCTTTCATTGTTCCTGCGGCTGGCACTGACATCATCACGGAAAACACCGAAATAAGGCGTGAATAGCAAGCATCCCCCCACTCCGCCCCCGCAGCGACGCCCAAAGCCAGCGGAACTGGAGCGCCACTCACCGTGGTCCCAGGTACAGAACACACTGCTCCTCCCGCTGCATCTTCTCCAGGGCTTTGTCGATCCCGATGGGGATGTCGTGGTCCTCGCCCTCGCCCACGATGAACACCACGTCTCTGCAGTCGAATCTCCTTCCTCCACAGCACCCCTCCAGGTGAACTGCGGGAGAGAAGTGCAGACGGTCATACAGAGCTGCACCTGGGGCCTGGCTGACTTAGGGTCGTTTTTATTTTTTAATGGGATGTGGGGGTTGGGGTGGGGGCCACACAGAGTTCAGGAGGCTCTGGTACCCAATCCGGCGATTCTCAGCCAAATGGGCTGCTGTGAGGGATTACGCGGGGCCCCTTGGGATGCTTGGGGACTTCCGGGGTATACACCTGGTGATGCTTCAAGGGACCATGTGGTGCTGGGGAGTGAACTAGAGTCAGCTACATACAAGGCATGTGTCCAAGCCCCTCCACTATCTCTCTGGCTCCAACAGAAGTTGTGTTTTTTTTTTTTAAATAATTTTTTATATTACTTCATCTAGAGGGGTTTCGTGGTAGGTCTTACCAAAGCTTAAGCCTGAAAATTTAGGAGTGTCATATCTCCGCTTTTGTTTGTGGGGTTCTGGTTCTGTTTTGGGGTTGCACCTGGGGTACCCAGGGACTGAGTCTGTGCTCGGAGAAGTCACTACCAGCAGTGCTCATGCAGTGGCAGGGATGGAACCATGAGCAAGGTACCTCACCTCTGCACTTTCTCTCCCTGCTTTAAGTTTAAGCTCAATTACTGATCATTGTATCAGTAAGATAGAGTAGATTAATAATATAAGAATAAAAGGAAACACAGGTGTCATTTAAACCTATTAAATGACAATGATTTTCTCAACTATAATTTAGCAGGAAGAAGCACTTGATTATTTAATAGATAGTGGTGAAAATGCCAAAGACTGTATCAAGTATGTAATGTTTTGAACATTTCTTTTTTTTTGGGCGGGGGGGTCCTTGAAGGGCACACTTGGCGATGCTCAGCGGTTACTTCTGGCTCTACATTCAGGAATCACCCCTGGTGATGCTAGGGGACCATATGGGATGCCAGAAATTGAACCTGGGTTCGCTGTGTGCAAGGCAAAAGCCCTACCCGATGTATTACTGCTCCGCCCCCCCTGAACATTTCTAGTTGGGCTCCAGATGTTGGTATGAAAAACAAGTGACTGGATAATTTCCCCCCTGACATATAAAGGTTAACTGAATACAGAGGTCTTATTTCGTAAAGAGCCCTGATATCATTCACAAATATTACTGGAGTGAAAAATGGAAAATTTAAAGACAACTTCATGAAGAGCTAACTTAGATGCATCCCTTAGAGAAACAGCAAATGTTTTTTTTTGTTTTGGGGTCACACCCAGCAGTGCTCAGGGGACCGTATGGGGTCCTGCAGATCAAACTTGGGTCAGCCACATGCAAGCCAAACGCCCTCCCCTCTGTCCTGTGCTCCAGCCTCGAGAAACAGTAAATTTAAAGTGTAATCAATCAATGTAAGTAACTTCAGTTACTTAACCACCTCCTCGGAGAAGACGAGTGGGAAGGTCAGTTTCTTGGGACCTATTTCCCACTCCCTCAAACTCACTCTGCTCTCTTCCCAGAAGAATTCCAGAGAAGCAGCTTTGATGTTTTCAAGACAAAACACAGACACCCCCACAGAGATAGGCATTTTTGTTTCTTGATCAATTAGGGGTTTATCCCTTCCACCCAGGATAACTTCCCAGCTATTTTTCAACATTAAGACTACTCATGCCAAACAGAGACAAAGCAATATCAGAATTGCTCTTTTGCGAGAAAATTCTTCATTCCTACTTCTGTAATGTAAATACCTAAATTCAAATGTAACTGTCTCCCAAATGCTTTTGTCCTGGTTGATCTAACTTTAGATCTGTAACTTGCCTTAGAGACTGGGAAAAAAAAAAAAGAAGACCAAAAAAAATCACTCCTTCTGTTACACTCATTTCATGAGACACTAATCATTTTCCAAATACGAATTTAATTCTGACTTCCTCAACTTTGGAACTCAAAGGTCTTTCGTCTATGATTTTGTGACCCTGCAATATAACTCCCACTATAGCCAGGAAAATTGCTTCAAAGTTAATTCTGGCAGCTAATGACTGGATGGAGTTACCTTTGGACCAGGCCTGAGAAATGAGAGAATCTCTACAGAGTGAAAAGCAGGGATGTAGACACATAGCCCGAGTGTCACCTGGATATTTATGCAATAAAGCACCCAGTCTGTTCTCGCTCACTAGGATTGATGCCTGATTTCATTCCACCGAAGACAAAGGCTGCTGTCGAAGGACAGGAAGGCTGGAGAAGATCTTGTGCTTTTGTTGCTGCTGTTGTTTTAGCTTTGCAAGACCACACCTGGTGATGCTCAGGGGACCAACTGTGGTGCTGGGGATCAAACCTGAGTTGGCCGATGCAAGGCAAATGCTCTACCCACTGTACAATCACTCTGGCCCCAGGCCTGGCTCTTGAGTCAGACTCTCTAAGTGAAGGCTCATCTGACTTTCAGTGGGGAAGTTGGAGAGATCAGAATTTTGCTCCATGTGCCAATCTCACAGATGATTCTATGACACTCACGTTCCTGTATTTTGTTTGGGGGCCCATCAGATGACATTCAGGGCTCACTCCTGGTGCAGCACTCAAGAATCACTCCTGGCAGTGCTCAGAGGACCGAAACTGGGTCACAGCATGTAAGGCAAGTGCCCTGCCCCTATACTCAATTTTTGGAATACTCTAGATAAAATGAAATCAGTGTGCAGCACAATGAAAAGTCTTTCGAACGGAACTTATCTTCGAAATAAATTCAACTGCATTATTTTCAAGTCTATACATACTAGAGATGTTTGGTAGGGTGTCTAAGGCTAAGATAGATTCACTCGAATAAACACTGATGTTCCTAAAAGAATGTGTGTTCTCAATAATTTAAGATCTGTCACTGTCACTGTCCTCACGTTGTTCATCGATTTGCTTGAGCAGGCCCAGTAATGTTTCCACTGTGACACTTGTTACTGTGTTTGGCATATCGAATATGTCACAGGGAGCTTGCCAGGCTTTGCCATGCGGGTGAGATACTCCTGGTAGCTTGCTGGGCTGTTCGAAAGGGGCGGAGGAATCGGACCTGGGTCAGCCAGGTCGGCCACGTGCAAGGCAAATGCCCTACCCGCTGTGCTATCGCTCCAACCCAATTTAAGATCTAAGGAACTTAATTTAGACTAATGTTCTGATACTTTTTATGGAAAAAAAAATTTGCTGAGCAAAGTGAATTTCAGTTCTCATATTATGGAATATCTCAAGCAATGATATTATTATGCCCTTGAAGCTCACAATTTCGTCGAAACATCTTTTTTGTCTGAGGTTCATTGTTCGAAGTATCATTTTCCTCCTCAAAGGAGAGGACAGTTTGTGGTGGAGGAAATTATCAGTACATTCGCTGTGGTTTTTGGTTGATCAAGTCTGAATGTGTTTTCAAAACAGGAAATCCAGAGACTTGTAAAGGATTCCTGTCAGTGTGTCCGTTTCCTAGGCTCGTTTTCAGCTTGATGCTAAAATTCTATCAGTATACCGGATGGTCTCACTTATTTGTGGTATATAGAATAACAGGATGAGGGAATGCAAAGTATCAAGAAGGGGAAACCTAGATCACCCATGACCTTAGATTACAGAAATGAGAAGGGAAGAGAAAGAAAGAAATGGAGGGGTGAGTAAGAAGTTGTCTGACAGGGCAGGGGGCTGGGGGCACTGTAGAGGTGCGGAGTATGTGTATCTTTGAGCCACAGAACCAACAACACTATCGACAAGAGATCCAAACTACAACAACCAACTCAAAAATGTGCCTGTCCGGGCAGAAGAGATAGAACTGTGGGTAGGGCACTTACCTCACAAGCGCTGACCTGGGCTTGGTCCCTGAGTACAGAGCTAGATGGAAGCCCTGGGCAGACTGGGTGTGGCCCCCATGCTAACAACAACAAAAACACACCAACCAATAAAGTCCCCCCAAACAATTGATTTGTCTGTCAAGAGGGCAGGCAGGGGGCAGGAGGGGCCTTGGGGATACTAGTGAAGGAAAGTCTAGACTGATGGTGGAACTGGCATCGGAATATTGCACATCTGACACTCAGCCATGAATAACTTTGTAAATCATAGTCCCTTAATGTTTTTTTTTTCCTTTTCTTTTTTGATCACTGCGGGGTGTGCTGAGACACACCCAGCAGTGCTAAGGGCTTACATGTAATTCTGTGCTCAGGGATCACTCCTGGTGGTGCTCAGGTGACCTTAAGTGATGCCAGGAATTGAACCCAGGCTGGCCATGTGCAAGGCAGGCACACTGCACACTGTACTATTTCTCGGGTCCCCTTGATACCACTTATAAAAAATTCTATAATTATAATTGTAGATGTTACAGATGCAAAAACCCATTATAGTGGGATGGGGATAAGTGGCCAATAAACATGTTGGGAAAGATAAATGAAGCAAGATAGTAAACAAAATAGCCCAAGTCAAGCTATAAAGAAGGTAACTAAGAAAACAAAACATTCATTGCAGCTCGCCTCTCGGAGAGACACTATAAATCACAGATTCAGTATTTATAGCCACCGAGCAGGAAGGCAGACATGAGGCATTTACAGTGTCCTCATAAAAAAAAATACTACCACCTTGTACACTGAATAATCCTTCTTTTTCTGAGAAGGCTGATTCTTCTAAATTGGGAAATGGCTCAAAGGCCAAAGTGCCTTCCAAATTTGCCACCTGCCCCCAAATTCAATCTCCAGTGCCACTCACATGTGCTAAACTTGCTCCCTGTAGCTCTACTGTTCGAGACGAGACTCTCTGGAACATGGTGCCCAGGAAGTATAACCCTCGGTGGGCACAAATGAGAGCACTGCAGTGACCCCCAGCAAGCACAAAAAGCAGGATGTGCTTGAGTACCACAACAAAATATGTGACCCCTTCCCCCCCGCCCCCCCCCCCCAAAAAAAAGTAGGGAAGCCCAGGAAAAAAACTGTCTCAGAGCAAGCACGACCCCACAGCACCATACAGGGGTTTTTGGTTTGGGGGCCATATCCAGCAGTGCTCAGGAATTACTCCTGGCAGGACTTGGAGCACCATATGGGATGCTAGGGCTCGAACCCAGGTTGGCCGTGTGCAAGGAAAGGGCCCTACACACAGTATGATCCCTCTGGTCCCAACAGCACCACAAAGCTTGTTGTTGTGGATTTGGGGCCACACCTGATGGTGGTCAGGGGAATCACATGTAGTGCTAGGATTTGAAACAGGGTCGCGGGATGCCTTAGCCCCTATATTTTGGCCCTAGTAACAAAATTTTAAGCTGAGGGGCTAGAGTGACAGCTGGTAAAGCATCTGCCTTGCACCTAGTCGACCTGGGTTCAATCCCCGCCAGGAGTGATACCTGAGTGCAGAGCCAAGAGTAAGCCCTGAGCAGGTAGGTGTGACCTAAAAACTAAATAATAATAATAATAATAATTTTAAAAAAGTTGATAAAATGATGGGTACATACAGACATTAGCATCTATACATACAGCATATATATATATGTATATATATATATATATATATAGTCACCATCTTTTAATACCGATTTTATCTGGAATGTCTAAGCAAAAAGAGGTGTCACGCCCTCCAGGAGTCTGCAGCCCATTGATCCTTTATAATAAGTAGTGAAGGCTATTGCCCTGTTAACTGGCTTCTAAACTTGGAACACTGGTGTGACCAGTTCTACAAGACCGTTGACAAGAACTCATGGAGCCAAAGAAAAGCCTGTCCCTTGCTGGGGACAGAAGAGGACCTTCCTATCTCCTCTCGCCCTGGCTCTGGCCAGAGTTTCAACAATTATCCCCAGAGAAATACCACAGCAGCTCTGGCTGGGGACAAACCTGTGGTCACTTCTGACCTTGCAGCTCCTGGTGCAAATACTCACTTAATAAATATTTAATAATAGCCACCATGACTCACTGGGAGTTCGGCCTCTAGGGTTCAGGAGGTCTGTTGCTAATTCCGACCAGCGGGGTTTACGGGAAGTGAACGATCTCTGACGTGCACAGAGAGAATCAAAGTACATACAGGATGCTCCTACTTAGGACATTTTTGGTAGAGAAAGAAATACACAAAGTTAAAAAAAAAAAGGGGCGGCAATCTCCCTGGACGCGGAGGCACTTCGCCGGGGGAGGTCCTCTGCAGACCCAGCCGAGGCAGAGAAAACCCAATTACCCTGGCTCGGCTGCGCCATCCCAGGGTCACCACATCAAGTGCGCTCTGGGTGCTGCGAAACATCACTTAAACTGGAGCGCTGACTTATTGTTCTCTTACTGCCCTACAGCAATTTTGTTTTGAAGAGCACAGAACACCCTGTTCTGAATGTGGCTGGCACATGAACTCGATGTGCTGACAGCAATCTGTACTCCAATTAAAACAGGGGGGAGAGGAAAGAGTGCTCTGCGGTAACCAAAACTGGAATGCGAGGGCTGCCCCCGCCACTGCTTAATTTGCATTTCAGGAAGCAAAACCGAGAAAGAGGCTCCTCCATAAGCGCTTACAGATTTAAATTAAAAAAAAAAAAAAAGAAAGGTGCTGTGAATGCTGCAGCCGAAAAGACACGTTAGCTCTGGTAAGTGTTTTCCCTTTTTCTAATTATAGAAGTTGCTGTCTGATCGCTTCGTACTCATGCCCCGAACAATTACTGGGTCATGGGGATCCGAGAGGGATTAGGGAGCGGCTCTACACGACACGCAGACGGGTCCTGGCTGGGACACGCCAGTCCCCCTGGGCAAGGGAACTTTCCTCTGCTCATTCGGCCAGAGGAGAACTCCCTGCTTGCCTCTCCTGGCTAATGGCCCATGAGACGGTGAGGGCTTAATGACCCCCTGAAAAGGCAAATGAGGAAGTAGGGACGGATTTCTAATAGCCGGGGAAGCATATTAAATCACTGATTAGAAGAGAAACCGTTCCCATTAGGCCCGGAGGTCCAATTTCCTCCGAACCCGTCTCCCTCCCTCCTCTGGACTAAGACAAGCAAATAACACTGGGCTGGCTTCTCTGCCCGGGGAATCGATAACGTTTATGCAAATAACACAGACCTCAGTCTAAACAGGAAGCCGACACATCAATCAATTCGACACTGACCAAACCCTTGCCAGCTTCTTTACACCAGTGGAGAAAGTCAGTCAGACCCGAATGCTCTGCCCATTCTGTCACCTTAATTGTGGTGCTGTACAAGGTCTTTAAGGTGACCTGAAGCTCAGTCTTTACCTCTATAGAAAAGGGGAAATACTCTCAGATAATTTACAGTGGTTAAGAGATTAAATTAGGAACTAAATTAAAATTTGTAATCTGCCATTCATTCATTCATTCATTCATACGCGGGGGGTGTCTACCCTGGAAAAATACTATTACATGTGGCTATACAGATAGTGAATGGTAACTATGATTTTTTTTCAATTAGTGGCAAATCATGCCAGATTAAACATGCCTTACGACTCAGTATAATATGCCACTTAATGTTTCCACAGAGAGCTGTCAAATAAAATATAAAGAAGGCAAACTCTGTATCATGCTTTCTTTATATTCTACAGAGCCCAAGATGAAATTTAGGGCCAGAAAATAATTATTTAATTACTTTCTAGTAATTAAAGGTCTAGCATATCTCGATGCGGGCATACATGAAGTTTCCCTTGTTTTTGATTATTGGTACCATCTATTTTGGGCATTTTATTTATTAGTAGAATACAACTGGATTTTGTCAATGTCATTATTATTATTATTATTTTGCTTGTTTTGTTTTGAGGCCACACCTGGCAGTTTTCAGGGAGCCATATGGAATGCCAGGGACTGAGCCCAGGTCTGCTGCATGCAAGGCAAATAAATGCCCTACCATTAGTACTATTGCTCCAGTCTGTCACTAAAATTTTAACCTAATGAGATTTGCTGTCTTTAATAAGTAACTTCATCCCATCCATATTTTTTGTTATCAATGTCTTGACTGATTTTGTTACACAAGACTACACGATGCTTTCTTCATGTTAATGTTTTACCATTTTAAAGTACAGCTTGACAAGCAAGAAAAATTAAGAAAGTTGATATCTAGTGCAACGTGAAGAACGTTGAAGGCATTGTACTAGCTGTCTCACAGAAGATAGATCACTGTCACTGTCTTCCCGTTGTTCATCAATTTGCTTGAGCAGGCCCAGTAACATTGTGAGACTTGTTACTGTGTTTGGCATATCAAATACATCACAGGTAGCTTGCCAGGCTTTGCTGTGCGGGTGAGATACTCTCGGTAGCTTGCCGGGCTCTCCGAGAGGGGTGGAGGAATTGAAGGTGGAGGAATTGAACTCGGGTCAGCCCACCCGGCCGCATGCAAGGCAATGCCCTACCTGCTGTGCTATCGTTCCAGCCCAGAAGACAGATACATTAAATTTATCCTCTTTCACATACCTTTGGTCAGTATTTTCTCCATATAATGCTTTCTTGTTGTTTTTCCTTTATTATTTTTACTGGATCAATAACATTTTTTAACTTTGTTAGTTCACACTGGATGGTTTAGGAATTATAAGCCATGTTTACTAGTACTTGTCATTCAATTTTATTTTATTTTATTTTTTGCTTTTTGGGTCACACCCAGCGATGCTCAGGGGTCACTCCTGGCTTTGCACTCAGGAATTATTCCTGGAGGTGCTTGGGGGACCATATGGGATACCGGGGATTGAACCCGGGTTGGCTGTCTGTAAGGCAAATGCCCTAACGGCTGTGCTATCACTCGGGCCCGCCGTTCAATTTTAAACAAAACACTGAATATATTTTTACCAATGTTAAGAACTAATCATCATAATCTCTCACTGGAATAAGAAAATAATATGAGACAATTTGCCTCCGTATCCTTTCCCCACGTTTTGTTAAACTGTCCAAGAGTCAATTTGACTACTAAATTATGATGACAGTTAATGTGATAGTTCTCCCACATTGAGCTCTTTTAGGGGTAAATATATACAGTTTCATCATCGTATCATAAAAACTACTTTTTGCACACTATTTACTGTATTAGCCTTGAGTTCTTAATTCTTGGATTTATATTACAAGATGTTTCTTAAACACAGTATAAGGCAGAGATACTTTTTTCTTTTTAGGTCATACCCAGGAATGCACAGTGGTTACTCCTGGCTCTGCACTTGGGAATCACTTCTGGTAGTGCTCGGTGACCTATATGGGACGCTGGGGATTGAACTCGGGTCAGATGCATGCAAGGCAAGCGCCCTACCCACTGTACTATAGATCCTACCCCAGAGGTACATTTTTCAAGTATCAAGTTGCATATTCTAAAACTTTTTCTGACACTTCAATGATAAAATAGAATTCTAGTTTCAAATACTCTCAGTCAAGGCTGATTATGGAGCTCTATGAGTAGGTATTCCACAACCAGGTGCTGGGTGTTTACAGTGTGCTGGGCACAGTGGACACGGGCAGGTGGGGGATACCATTCCCCACTGGTGAGGTGCAAATAAAATCTTATTTCAGGAGCCAAAGAGTTGATCATATTTGGAAGACTTGCCACCTTGAATCCCTCTCCTTCCCCTTGAAACCTCCTAAAAAATTAGAGACATGGTATATTTGGTGCAAATTCGAACATGTGGTGTTTTGGGAGCACCTGCCCATTTTCTTTGAAGAATATGATCTTGCTGGCTTTAATTGGGGAGCAAGAGCCAGAGTCAGACCCGACAGTAGGAATTTTCACTCGTCAGCTACAAAACAGTCACCTAGGGAGTCACCAAAAACAAACAAACAAAACCAAAAAAATATGTTTGGAATTCCATCTTTAGAGATGAGATCCACATTTGAAAATACTATTTAACTTGCTCAGGCTGAGAGCTGGGCATCAGAACTTTAAAAGTTCCTTGGGTCTCTGATAAGGGGTTAATATCCAGGATATACAAGACACTAGTAGAACTGTACAAGGGAAAAAAAAAACACCCTCCAAATCCATCAAAAAATGGGAAGAAGAAATGAACAGAAGCTTCCTCAAAAAAGAAATACAAATGGTCAAAAGACACATGAAAAAATTCTCTACATTACTAATCATCAGGGAAATACAAGTCAAAACAACAATGAGATATTTTCTCATACCACAGAGACTGGCACACACCAAAAAGACCAAGAACAACTAATGCTGGTGCAGATGAGGGGAGGAAGGGACTCTCTTTCTTTGTTGGTGGGAATGCCGATTGGTCCAGCCTTTTTGGAAAACAATAGGGGCATTCCTCCCAAAACTAGAATTTGAGCGTTCCTATGACCTCGCAATACCACTTCTGGGAATTGGTATTGTCGAGGGTGCAAAAAGCACAGCAGAAATGACATCTGCACCTGTATGTTCACTGTAGCACAGTTCACAACAGCCAGAATCTGGGAAACAACCCGAGTGCCCAAGAACAGACAACTGGTTAAAGAAACTCTGGTACATCTACACAATGGAATACTATGCAGCTCCTAGGAAAGATGAAGTCATGAAATTGGCTTATAAGTGGATGGTCATGGAGAGTATCATACTAGTCAGAAAGAGAGAGACAGACATAGAAAGACTGCACTCATTTGTAAAATATAAAGTAACATAATATGGGACTGACACCCAAGGACAGTAGAGACAAGGGCCAGGAAGATTGCTCCATGGTTGGAAGCCTGCCTCATGAGCTGGGGGAGAAGGCAGCCGGGATAGGGAAGGGATCACTAAATCAACGATGGTTGGAGGGATCGCTCGGGATGGGAGAGGTGTGCTGAAAGTAGATAAGGACCAAATGTGATGGCCCCTCAGTATCTGTATTGCAAAACCATAAAGCCCCAAAGTAGAAAGAGTCGGGGAAACTGTCTGCTATAGAGGCAGGGGAAGGGTTGGGACAGGGGGAGGGGCAGATACTGGGGACACAGGTGGTGGAGGATGTGCACTGGTGGAGGGATGGATGTTCGATCATGGTATGACTGAAACTCAAACAGGAAAGCTTTGTAACTGTATCTCATGGTAAGTCAATAAAAAAATCAAAACAACAACAACAACAACTTGGCCAAAGTTGAGAGCAACTACACAAGGCTTTCTAGGTGCAATGGTGTCAAACTTGCTTCTGCCCGTCCCCACCCCCCCCCCCCCGGGTTTTGGGGCCACACCTGGGGATACTCAGGAGTTACTCCTGGCTTTGCACTCAGAAATCACTCCTGGAGGTGCTTGGGGGATTATATGAGACGCCGGGGATGGGGATTGAACCCAGGTCGGCTGCACGCAAGGCAAGTGCCTCCCTATTGTACTATCAGCTCCTCCTATTTGCCTTTTGCGGAGTGTCCATTTGTTTCCGTTCCCCTCCCCTTCCCCTTGCGGTCGAGCTGGCTGGGGACTGCACCCTTGGCTGGGGTGCTCAGCGGTGTGTGGGGTGGTGGCAGGTTCAAACTCATGGCCCCATGCTGGCAACGTGGAAGCTCTAACACTGAGCCCCTCCAGGGCCCCCTTTCTGGATTGCTTTGCTCCCCACCGGTCTGCGGAGGCTGAGACTTTATGGCTGGAATTCTGCCCGTGCTGGATGAGAAGAAGGTTCTGGGCCTCTGCAGTCTTCTCTACCTCTGGGCTGGGGCTGGGTTTCCTGAGTCTAGTTGCCATCAGTCCGATTTTACCTACTTGACATACTTCGTCCTCACAGATTCTGGCCTAGCTCTGGTACTTGATGTTTCAAACCAGTAGGGAGTTCCTCCTCTCTTTTGAACTAACTCCTTCTCCGCCAATCCTCCCTGCCTTCATTTCGGCGGGGTCAAAGGGGAAAGGGGCGAGAGGGAAGGACACTTCAACAACTTGATCCTGCTGACCATTCTGATGAAATGTTCATATTTGAAAATTTGGCCAGCGTGCTGGTTCTGCATTCCGAACCTTCTTCAAATGGGTTCAAAGCACAGTCAGGAGGCAGGAGAGACACTTGCAAGCCAGCATTTGGGTGTGCCCTTGGCTTGGGGAGAAGTCGACAATAAAAAAGATTTGAGAGAAGGGGCTGTGGTGGTGGTGGTGGGGGGGGGCTGGTAGCTATTTAGAGTTTTAAACCAGCCAGATTGGATTTTCTAAGAAAGCAAATCTTAAAAATTAACAATGTAGCCACTACTGGTAATTAAACTAGGGCATTAAGACTAAAGGTATCACTCATTCCGCTAATGTCAATTGGAGCAACTTAGAACACTGTGACTTTTGTTCATGTGTGTGTGGGGGGGGGGAGGGGGGAGGGCCACACCCAGTGGTTCTCAGGTCTTAATTCCTGGTTCTGTGCTCAAGGGTCAAGCCCTGGAGGGGCTCAATGGACCTGATGGAGTTCTAGGGACCAAACCCAGATTGGCTGTGTGCAAGGCAAGTGCCCTACCCACTATACTATTGCTGTGATGTTTTGAGCTTGAACAATGAGATTAAAAATCACAAGATGGTCATCTTAATGCACACAAGAAAACACACACTGGAAACATACCAATGAAGAGACCCAGAGTGGCAGGCTGAATTAGAAAATTCAACCTAACATTCTGCTGCCTGCAAAAAACATACTAGTATCAGAGGACTAGCTTCAGGCTGAAAAATGTTGTAAGAGATAGCAAAGGCATTTTTTAATGATCAGAAGGTATGCAAATTACACAAGTCTCAACCTTCAACAACATGTTAGTAATCTCTTATACAAGGGCTTAATGGCTCAAGGGTGAAATACAACAATCTTTATACACATTCCTCTAAGGAAAATTCTTTGGATAATTTTTAGTGGATTATTTATAACAAGCCATACAAAATAAATTATTTGGAGGTTGGGTGGAAACATTCAAAATATGGTGGTGGGAAGGTGAAATGGTGGTAGGATTGGTGTTGGGAATATTACAGGTAACAAACTATTGTGAACAACTTTATAAAAATAAAATTTAAGAAGATATGCAAATTAGGAAGAATTCACAGTCCTAAATGTATATTCACCTAATGAGGGAAGAATTCACAATCCTAAACGCATATTCACGTAATGAGGGACCAACACAACTTGAAACAACTACTAGAAGAAAGACACTGACAGCAACACAATAACTGGAGACTTCCACACTGCTCTGTCACCTCTCAACAGATCAACTAGATTAAAACGCAGTAAGGAAACACGTGATCTGAAGGAAGAAATGGAAGAGAGACTTTCATCCTCAAAAGGCGGAATAAACACTCTTTCCCAGTGTTATGTGGGACAGTCTCCAAGATTAGAGACACAATCTTGGGACACAAAACATCTCTCTATAAAGTCAAGATGATGGAAGTCATATAACCATCTTCTTAGATCAT
Organism: Sorex fumeus; assembly: GCF_029834395.1. NCBI lineage: Eukaryota > Metazoa > Chordata > Mammalia > Eulipotyphla > Soricidae > Sorex > Sorex fumeus. The sequence goes on from NW_026606151.1 coordinate 2,535,912, forward strand.
TGCTATGAGGGAGAAAGGGCCCACATAATAACCTGACTGTACAACTTAAGAAACTGGGAAATGACCAACAAAAGGAGCTGAGAGCATACAGAAGGAAGGAAAAAAATAAAACTTAAGAGCAGAAATTAATGAACTAGAATTGAAAACAAAAAATAAAAAGCCAATCCAGAGGCCAGAGCGACAGTATAGAAGGTAGAGTGCTTGCCATGCACATGGGTTCGATTCCTGAAATCCCATATGGTTCCCCAAATACTTTCAGGAGTAATTCCTAAAAGCAGAGCTAGGAGTAACCCCTGAGCATAGTTGGGTGTGGCCCAAAACAAAACACAAACAACATTGATAAACCACTAGCAAGACTCAGAGAGAGAGAGAGAGAGAGAGAGAGAGAGAGAGAGAGAAGGGTTTGTGTGTGTGTGTGTGAGAGAGAGAGATCGACAGAGAGATAGAGATAGATAGACAGAGAGATAGAGAATGGGAAGGAGAGACAGAGAAACCAAATCAGAAACGAAAGGGAGGACAGTACAACTGACACCACAGAAATTCAAAGGATCATCAGAGACTACTTTGAGAATTTTTATAACATGAAACAAGAGCGTCTAGAAGAAATATATAGATTTCTGGATTCCTATACCCTCCAAGGTTGAACCAAGATGCTCTGGAATACCTGAACAGACCTATCATTATCAAGGAAAGTGAAACAGTAAGCTAAGGTCTTCCTAAAAACAAAAGCCTAGGCCCAGATGGATTCACTAGAGTTCTTTCAAACTTTTAATGAGGACCTACTGCCAGTCCTTTGCAGGATCTTCCAGGAAACTGAAGAAACAGAAACACTACCAAACACTTTTTGATTGTCATTATTTTTTTTTCTTTTTCGGTCACACCCAGCGATGCTCAGGGATTACTCCTGGCTCTACACTCAGGAATTACCCCTGGCGGTGCTCAGGGGACCATATGGGATGCTGGGAAGGCAAAGGCCCTACCCCCTGTGCTATTGCTCCAGCCCCCTCCCAAATACTTTTTATGAAGCAAACAACATCACTCTGATACCAAGAGAAGACAGAAACAAGAAACACAACCAGAGAGAGAGAGAGAGAGAGAGAGAGAGAGAATTACAGGTCAATAACCTTGATGAACACATGAACACAGATGCAAATATCCTCAACAAAATACTGTAGCACTGTGCTCCCATTGTCCATTGATTTGCTCCAGTGCTCCCAGTAACATCTCCATTGTGAGACTTGTTACTGTGTTTGGCATATTGAATACGTCACGGGGAGCTTGCCAGGCCAGGCTTTGCCATGTGGGAAGATACTCTTGGTAGCTTGCTAGGCTCTCCAAGAGGGGCAGAGGAATCGAACCCGGGTCGGCCGGGCCCGCCTCGTGCAAGGCAAACGCCCTACTGCTGTGCTATTGCTCCAGCCCAACAAAATACTAAGGTAAAGGTAAAGGCCCTCCCGTTGATCGTCGATTTGCTCGAGCGGGCCCAGTAACGTCTCCATTGGAGACTTTGTTGTTACTGTGTCTGGCATATCCAATACTCTCGGTAGCTTGCCGGGCTCTCTGAGAGGGGCGGAGGAATCGAACTTGGGTCGGCCATGTTGGCCGCTTGTAAGGCGAACGCCCTACCGCTATGCTATCACTCCAGCTGAGCAAGAGAAGTCTCTTCAACAGTTGGTGCTGGGAAAACAGGTTAGCTACATGCAAAAACAACAACAACAACAAAAGCCCTCAGACTTCTTTCTAATGCCAGGCACAAAAATCAAATCAAAACATATTAAAGATCTTGATATCAGACTTGAATCCATCCACAAGGTACATAGAGGAAAATGTAGGCAGAACTCTCCATGACACTGAAGTCAAAGACATCTTCAAGGATGAAACACCACTGACCAAGCAAGTGGACGCAAAGACAAACAAATGGGATGGCATTAAATTAAGAAGCTGCCACACCTCAAAGGAAATAATGACCAAGTTACAAAGACAGCCAACAGAATGCGAGAAGTTATTTACCCGACACTTACTGAATAAGGGAATAATACCAAAGATAAACAAGACACTGGTGAAACTTTACAAGAAAAAAATTCAACCTCATCAAAATATGGGGAGAACAAAAGGCATATGAAAAAATTCTCTGCACCACTAATCATCAGGGTGATGCAAATGAAAACAACAATGAGATGTCATCTCACACCACAGAGACTGGCACACATCAAAAAGAGCAAGAACAACCAGTGCTGACGCCAAAGCAGGGAGAAAGGGACTTTCCTTCATTGTATGTGGGATTGATGACTGGTCCAGTCTTTCTGGAAAATATGAACAATGCTAGAGAAAAAAAAAATCTATGAATTGCATTTCCATTTGACCTGGCAATTTCACTTCTTGGAATATGTCCCCAGGGCCCTAACACAACATAGAGAAAAGTTTGTTCCCCTGAGTTTTTTTTTGTTGTTCGTTCCCCCTGAGCTCCTTACAGCATTATGGAAACAACCCAGAGTCTGAGAGCAGATGATTAAAGAAACTGTGATACACATACATGATAGAATATTACTTGGCCATGAGAAAAGATAAAAGTCATGCGATTTGCTGCTACATGGAGGGATCTAGAGACTTTTACACTGAGTGAAGTTAGTCAGAGGGAGAGAGCGCCACAGACAGACCTCTCTCATAGGTGGGACATACAGAAACATAATGGTGGGATAATGGACACCCAAAGACCATGGAAAACAAAGATCACCTTTGTTTCCATGGAAACATGCCAGTTGAGAGGGCTGGGGGATAGGACAGGGGGTGGACAACGTCTATGGCAGAGGAAAGCATTCATCCAGGAGGAGGTGATGCTGGAAGGGTTATGTATGTGTTATGTATGAAGCCCCACTAGTAACGGTGCTGTAAACCTCAGTGCTAAAACGTATATAAAGAGCCCCTTGTAGAAGCAGACTGGTAGGAGGGAGGCAAATGAGGGTGGGGGGAACTGGTGGAGGGAAGAGGACACTGGTAAAGGGATGGGTGCTGTAAAATTAGATGCCTGGAACCCAATCATAAATAGCTTTGTAATTTCACGGTGACTTAAAATTTATTGAAAAAGAGAAGAAAAGAAAAATCACATTAGTACCGAGTCCAGGAATGGATTTACAAGCATTGGGATTCGGATAGAGAATAAAAACTTGAAGTTTCTATGAGAGAAAGAAAATCCTGTCAAGATAATGTAATTCTTGGGGCCGGAGCGATAGCACAGCGGGTAGGGCATTTGCCTTGCATGCGGTCGACCCGGGTTCGATTCCCAACATCCCATGTGGTCCCCTGAGCACCACCAGGAGTTAACTCCTGAGTGCAGAGCCAGGAGTAACCCCTGTGCATCGCCAGGTGTGACCCCCCCAAAAAAAGAAAAAAAAAGATAATATAATTCTTTCACAAATATAAATTATTATGGGGGGGGCTACACTCAGTGGAATGCGAGGGCTACTCCTGGTGAGGTCAGGGGCCAGTCCCGGTGGTACTCGGGGACCCACGTAGTGCTGGGGACCAATCTCAGGGCTCCCACATGTTCAGTATGCGCCTCAGCCCCTGGAACCGTGACAGATGATTAAAAGGAGCAAAGTGAGAGTAGAGAGGTAGACAGGGGTAAGTAAGGCACTTGCCTTGCATGCAGCCAATCCCAACTCGATCCCCTGCAGCACGTATGGTCCCCTGAGCATCACCAGGAGTGATGACCTCGCATAAAGCCAGGAGTAAACCCTGAGCACTGCAGGGTGCTGCTTCCCCAAACAAACAAAAATAAAAGAAGAAGAGGATCACAATTTGGCAAAAGTCTTTGATTCAACCTGTAATGCTTCAGAAGAAGCAAATAAGCCAGAGAGCGATGACTGAGTTAAGAAAACGATTAAGAAGGTAATAGGCCGGAAAGAGAATACAATGGCCAAGGTCCTGGCCTTGCACGTGGCTGACCTGCGTTTGATCCCTGTCATCCCACACAGATGTCCCAAGCACTGCCAGGAATGATTCCCAAGAGCAGAGCCAGGAGTAGCCTGAGATGCTCAGAGTCTGAGCACTGCCAGGTGTGGCCCCAAAACCAAATGTGGGGAGTGGCGGGAAAGAAGATATATAATTCATGTGAAGTATGTTATTTATGACAAAAACAAATTAATCTTGGGTTCCAGATTGACTCTAGTGGAGGTGAAAGTTTTTCACATAGGAGATAGGGTGTGAGAGAGAAGGAGTTAATTTCCTTCCTTATGTCTACTTTAAAGGAAGCAAAACCAATTATACTATCATAGTACATAGAGTATCACTACATAGAGTAGAAAAAAAAAAGCATACGGAAGCAACTGCAGAAGAGAACTAACTAGAGTTGGAAAACAGTTTTCAATGTCTACTGAAAGGTGAATAAGGAGAAGAGAAACTGGAGGCAAGAGAAGCTTTGGCTGGTCTAGCAAGAAAACACACATTGCGCAAGAGTGAGGGACTAGGGTCTGAGACCCATCAGACTCAGGCAGCCGCTAGAGTTTCGAACTGACAAGAAGACAGGGGCTCGGGGTTGTAGCCATAAAGCGACCCAGTTTGCTTACGTGACTTTGTCAGCCTCCACTCTGGTTCTATCCTGTTACAGGGAGGGACTTTCACACGGGGAATTTATCGCCTGTGTTCAAGGACAGAAAAGAGGACTGGCATGTTCTTTCACCAGCTGCGTCGTAAGCAATGCTCACTCAAAGTAATCAATGTGCCCCAAATGGTGCATTTTGGGGTGACTTTCCCTGAACCGCCTCAGAACTATGTACAAATATTTTCTACTTTAGGAAATGTGTTTCATGCACAGGAGCAGGGCTTAACTAAGTCTATGCTGCAACAGACAAATAATTCACTGCGATTTATAATGGGGGTTAGGGTTTTCGCTGTTTGCAAAATTGGCGGAAGGGTCAGACCTGGAATGTCAGGATGTCCTTATGGTTTTGAGCACATCTGCATTTCTTTCTATCCTCCTGTCTGCTAAGAGGTGCTGGCAGCAGTGACATTCCACAAAGTGAGCAAACCGGGAAGCACCTAGACCTCTGGTTTCTAACCACTCTCCAATAAAAGGAATCACAGTTCCTTAGAGAAATGGCCAATCCTAGGTCCGGGCAGGAAAATTACAAAATGAGCTTAGAGCATCTTGTAGTGCCAGAAGCAACAACGTGCTGAAAAGAGAAACCAAAAATCAATGGAGTGGCCAGGAATACATCTCAGGTGGTAGAAAGCCCTGTCTGAGCCTGGCCCTGGGTTTGATCCCTAGCAACCTATGCCCCCTACCTCCACCCCAAACTCCAGCCCTGTACCACTGGGCGTCAGCATCAGCTCTGTAACTGAGCACTGCTGGGCCCACCTGTCCAGTCCTAAGCCATGCCAGGAGTTGCCTCTACAATTTTTTTTTCTTTTTGGGTCACACCTAGCGATGCACAGGGGTCACTCCTGGCTCTGCACTCAGGAGTTACTCCTGGCGGTGCTCAGGGGACCATATGGGATGCTGGGAATCGAACCCGGGTCGGCCGCGTGCAAGGCAAACGCCCTACCCGCTGTGCTATCTCTCCAGCCACAGCCCCTACAATTTAAAGCAAGTAAGCAAACAAACAAACAAACAAACAAGGGACCAGACATAGTACAGCAGCACGGGAGCTTGCTTGAACGCAGCTGACCCAGGTTTGATCCCTGGCATCACATTTGGTCCCCCAGCACACAGTAGGTGCGATCGTGAGCACAGAGTCAGGGGTAAGCTCTGAGAACCACAAGATGTGACTACCCCCCTAAACAAAAGCAAAACAAAACAATGGAAGGATGATGCAAAGACGAAGAACAGTTTCTAACGGCCAAATGCAGGGGCAATTTGACAACCAAGTAAGTAAGCACAGCCTGGAGTGCTTCAATCCAGCACCACTTGCTGCCATAGCTCCCACCTCCAAGTACCCTAGGATGGAGCCGGAGGTCCCCCATCACCAATGGGTACAACCCTGCTGGTCCCTCAGCACCACCGGGCACTGCATCACCCACCCGAAACACAGACAGCCAAGTGTCACAAGTGGGCCCCAAGCCCCCCAGCACTACCCCCAGCCCCTGGCCAATCACTGGAAGATGCTAAAATTAGTGGGTGAAGGTGTGATGTCAAAGATGAAGCTGTGGGGCTGGAGCGGTAGCACAGCGGGTAAGGTGTTTGCCTTGCACACAACCAACACAGCCGACACAGGTTCGATCCCCAGTATCCCATATGGTCCCCCCGAGCACCGCCAGGAGCAATTCCTGAGTGCATGAGCCAGGAGTAATCCCTGAGCATCGCCAGGTGTGACCCAAAAAACAAAACAAAACAAAACAAAACAACAACAACAAAAAAAGATGAAGCTGTCTGCAGAGTTTCCTGGTATTTCCCACCCACCTACATTCAGTAATTACAAAGAGAAAACAACATCACGGCATCTAGACCGTCTGGCCAAGGAGCGCCTGCCGCAATGCGCAATGCACCGAGAGCAGGAGAGTCTCACTTCAGAGCATTCCCGGAAACGCTCAGCCTCAGCGTGACCCTGCGGAAACAGCAGACAAACCCAAACGAGGGACGGTCTGCAAAACCACTGACCAGTGATTTACAAAAAAAAGTCAGTCATCAAAAACACAGGGGGAGAGATAAAAAGAACTACTGCAGACTAGAGGGAGCTAGGGCACATGACAAAGAGGCACAAGATCGGCTTTCACAGTAATTTGATTAAAAAAAAAAAGAATTATCAAAAATATCAATACATTTGCCCACGTACCAGAATTTTTACATAAATGAACGAATAATAAAAAAAAAATAAACAGAAAACTGGATCCTAAATTTAACTGTGAACGAAAAAAAGGGCATAAGTTTGAGATTTGTTAAAAGTCAAATAAAGGGGCCCAGGGAGCTAATAAAGGGGGTTACATGCTTGCCTTGTATGCGGCTTACCCCAGTCTGATACTGGCACCATGCAATTCCTCACTGATCCCTGGGGCATACAGCCAGGAACAGCCCCTGAGGTCCCCCAGGTGCGTCCTCCCACACCCCCATTCAGATAAGATCCGCAGGACAGTAAGTGGCATCATTTCAAGAACTTCCTGATCTTGTTAAGTGCAGTACGGTGAAGATGCCAAAGGTGGTGGTTAGGTAAGACGTGAACCAGATAACATTCTCTGTACTAGCTTCGTCACTTGTGCAGACACCAAAAATTATTTCACACCAAAAAAACCTTAAAATGACTCCCGTCGCCCGTCGAAACATTACCAAGAGTAACCTCTGAATTAATTTTAGTCTGTTCCAAAGCAACTGGAATCAGGTAGTTTTGTGCTATTGTTTGACAATGGGGAAGTTTTTCGTTTTATTAACAAAAAACTGCAGTGTGAGACTATAAGCATTGAGGACGGGGGCAGCTCAGTCAGGATGAGCGTACAGCTAGTGCATGGGACCCTGGGCCTCGGTTTTGGACACCTCTGCCCCTGATAGCCCACACTGCTGCTGGGTGAAGCATGGGGGGGGGGGGGGGAGACAGAGAGGAGAGAGAGGAAGCAGAGAGAAAGAGGAGAGGAGGGGAGAGAGAGGAAAGGAGAGGAGAGGAGAGGAGAGAGAGAGAGAGAGAGAATAGGGAGAGAGGAACATAGTGAGAGAGTATCAGAGAAAACCAGAGAGACCAAGTCCGATCGAGGAAGCTAATGTATCTATCACAGGGGGAACAAGTCCTCAACATCTGTATATGTTTGAAACCCTCCGGAAAAAAAAGTTAAGGACATATTAGAGATTAGTTCTATAAAAACTCAAAAAACTGCAGATACTTTCCTACTTTTCTGGCGATTTTCACAAACATTTACGATCCCATCACAGATCTCTGAGGGGGCAGCAGGACCTTTGAAATAAAAAAGGTCTCCACCAGGTTGGAAGGATAGTACAGTGGGCAGGGCACTGGCCCTGCGTGTGGCTGACCTGGGTTCGATCCCCCACACCCCGTATGTTTATCGCCCCACCAGGAGTGCCATCTGAGTGCGGAGCTAAAGTCCAGCCAGGTGAGGTCTGCTGGGGGCCTGCCGAGTCCAGAGTCCTACCTTCACCCCGAGTCCAGGTATCCGTACCTCACACACATCTGGGCTCTTCTCTGCTTACTCTAAAGATGGTCACGCCTGAGAATCATCTAAACATTTAAACTGCACGCCGACAGTAATACTACCTATGACTGTCCTCAATTCAATAACAGCCAACTGAATTGGAACCAAGATGTCAGACTCATGGAAGAGAGAGAGAGAGAGAGAGAGGGCCAAAGTGACAGTGACAACATTAAAATTGAAGAAACTTGCTAATTCTGGTTTGCCAAATGTAGTGAACGCCTAAATTTCAAACAGCTTTTCCCCACGTCACCATCCTTGTTTAAGGTTTGAAATTCTTTGTTTCTTCCCCTTCCCTTCTCTGAGGCAAGGACCAGGGACCACACCTGTTTGACCCTGGTATCCCTTGGGGGCTGCACATCTGTTGACAGAGGCTGGCGGGACCTATACCCAGTCACGTTTGTTCAGCCCAGCAGCACAGGTCAGGGTGCTGCTGGGTCACCAGGACTGTGCCCCTCACTGCTGGGCACTGAACTTGGCCTGGGCATGCACTCTGTCTCTTGGGCCCGACCCCACCACAGGGCCCGATGGGTGGCCCTCCGCTGTGACGGGCCCGTGTCCAGTGGCGGCAGTCCTTACTCTCTACGGTTGCCCCTTCATTGGGGTTGGAGTAGCCTTCTCCTTTCTGCTTGATTCTCCGGATGATGCCTCCATCTTCAAATAAATCCTCTCCTTTGAAATCAAGGAGCTCGATCTAGAAAGGAAGAAGGGAGCTGGCTGAGAAGCGACAAACAGAGCCAATGCGACACACCATCCATGGCAGGGACAACCGAATCTCCTTTCATTTGACAAAACACAACTCAGCTTTGTGTTTATCTGTGCATCTTGGTTATTGGAAAAGTGGGGGTGGGGGGAGCGAACGCTGCTCTTTTCAATACCTGGAAAGAACCTCTATGTAATGATAATGTCTCCGACTACATCCTGCGGGACCGCGGTGCAGAGACAGACAGGAAATACTAGGA